>NC_092257.1:4863569-4913569 GCF_036320965.1 Panulirus ornatus
TTTTTCCGTCGTTCGTCTTGGCCGCTTTTCTCGTCGACACGATTTTGTGTCGTGGTCGTGGTGCCTCGTTGGTCTTCCCTACCACTGCCACCACCGACACACACCAACCCACACACCACACACCCCTCCCTCACCACACCACACCACACACCCCACACCCCTCCCTCACCACACCACACTACATCACACACCTCCCTCACCACACTACACCACACACACCACACCCCACACCCCTCCCTCACCACACTACACCGCACACACCACACCAAACACCCCTCCCTCACCACACTACACCACACACACCACACCCCACACCCCTCCCTCACCACACTACACCGCACACACCACACCAAACACCCCTCCCTCACCACACTACACCACACACACCACACCCCACACCCCTCCCTCACCACACTACACCACACACACCACACCCCACACCCCTCCCTCACCACACTACACAACATCACACACCTCCCTCACCACACCCCACCCAACACCCCTTCCTCACCACACTACACCACACTCCCCTCCCTCACCACACCACACTCAACACCTCTTCCTCACCACACTGCACCACACACCTCCCTCACCGCACCACATCACACCCCACACCCCTCCCTCACCACACTACACCACACACCCCTCCCTAACCACACTACACCACACACACCACACACACCTCCCTCATCACACACACACACACCACACCACACCCCTCCCTCACCACACTACACCACACACCCCTCCCTCACCACACCACACCCAACAGCCCTCCCTCACCACATCACACCCAACACCCCTTCCTCACCACACTACACTACACACACCACACACACCTTCCTCACCACACACACACACACCACACCACACACCTCCCTCACCACACTACACCACACACCCCTCCCTCACCACACTACACCACACACACCACACACACCTCCCTCACTACACACACACACACACACCACACCACACACCCCTCCCTCACCACACCACACCACACCACACACTTCCCTCACCACACCACACCACACTACACCACACACCCCTCCCTCACCACAGTATCTCCTTTATACGTCAACAAGCTGCCGAGTGATCAGGGCCGGAGCTGCTTGCTGAGCGTTGACGACACACCCTCCTCCTCCTCCTCCTCCTCCTCCTCCTCCGCCTCCCTCTTCCTCCTAGCCAACAGGAGGGTCGAACGGGTAACAGAGCCATCCTGGAGGATCGTCTTGCGGGTCGCGCTCGCCTTCAACAACAACGGGAGAAAAGTGCGCCGTTAACAGGCGCTGAGGGACTTGTGTCTGTGGTGTTTTCATTGCTCACGGGAGGTGAAGGCGGGGCAATATGATCATCCTTGATTTAGCGTCCTAAATGTAGAGGAAGTGATTAGGAAAGTTAGAATTGGTGGTAGTTATTCGTATAGTGACGGGGATGAGTTTGCCAGACACTGGCTTGGAATAGACACTCTGTGTCTTCCTTATACTCCCTGTCTTCTCTATTCTCCCTGTTTTCCTTATACTCCCTGTCTTCCTTATACTCCCTGTCTTCCTTATAGTCTCTGTCTTCCTTATAGTCTCTGTCTTCCTTATACTCCCTGTCTTCCTTATACTCTCTGTCTTCCTTTTACTCTCTGTCTTCATTATACTCCCTGTCTTCCTTATTCTCCCTTATTCTTCCTTATTCTCCCTTATTCTCCCTTATTCTTCCTTATTCTCCCTTATTCTTCCTTATTCTCCCTTATTCTTCCTTATTCTCCCTGAGAAAGATTGTACGTCGAAACCCTTCCGGTCGTTGGAATTGTATCGATGTTCTTTTGGATGAGAATGTCAAATCGTCACTATCCCCCAGCGCCTCACAGGGTCATGATGCTCCACGCCCTCCACATCGCACCACCTCGACCTTCCAACATCCACACACACCCTGGGCTGAGGCTGCGGACGTACCCCTCCCTCCCTCCTCCAGTCATCACCTCCGAGCAACATCAGCCAACATCACGTCCTGTGCTGTGATGTTCTCAGTACTCACCCCTCACCTCACACTGCCACAGCACCCACACTCGCCCTGCTGTGGTCAGCGCCCACAAGGCCCCCCTCACTCTCCCTGCTGTGGTCAGCACCCACACGGGCCCCCTCACTCTCCTTGCTGTGGTCAGCACCCACAAGGCCCCCCTCACTCTCCCTACTGTGGTCAGCACCCACAAGGCCCCCCTCACTCTCCCTGCTGTGGTCAGCACCCACAAGGGCCCCTCACTCTCCCTGCTGTGGTCAGCACCCACAAAAGCCCCTTCACTCTCCCTGCTGTGGTCAGCACCCACAAAAGCCCCTTCACTCTCCCTGCTGTGGTCAGTATCCACAATGCCCCCCCCCCCCCCAATCTCCCTGCTGTGGTATCAAAAGTTATTTTTTCCTGTTCCACCACAGCTTAATCCCCTCCTCTCTCTCTCTGTGTAGGGCTGACTGTGACTCCGTTTCAACAATAACAAAAAAAAAAAATTGATGGCAACTTTAACAACTTTTTCTGGCAATGTTTTCTGACATTGTCATATATGTATTCTCTCTCTCTCTCTCTCTCTCTCTCTCTCTCTCTCTCTCTCTCTCTCTCTCTCTCTCTCTCTCTCTCTCTCTCAGCACTATAGACGATGAATGCGGTATCCAGTGACATTTTATTTTTTTTCTAACTCAAGCCAGTCAGTCGACAGGAGAGACGAACACAGTCAAGGAGGGCCTGTTTTGGATGTGCTCTCCTGCTGAAAGAGAGAGAGAGAGAGAGAGAGAGAGGGTTCATCCCTTCTTTCTCTCCCTTTTTTCCTCAGCCTTTTATCTCCTCCTTCACTTGCCACGTCCTCGTACCCTTCCCTTCACCCCCTTCTCTTGCTCTTTCATTCTCTGTCTTCATCTTCTTTCAGTTTCTTTGATCAACATACTCTCTCTCTCTCTCTCTCTCTCTCTCTCTCTCTCTCTCTCTCTCTCTCTCTCTCTCTCTCTCTCTCTCTCTCTCTCTTCACTGTCTCCTCTTTCTTCTCATTCTTCCCTCCTCTCTCCTCTCCTCTTCCTTCCTTCACAATCCCTCCTCCCCTTCTTACTCTCCTTCTCCCTTCTTCATCAGTTCCTGCTCTTCCCTTCACTTCTCTCATCCCATCATACAGATATCTATGCAAAACAAAGGATTATATTTTGGCAAGCATGATTACAGCAAGCGAGACGTCTGGTCATACAGAAATTTGGTCACAAATTCATCGCACAAAATATCATCATACCTACACACAACCCACAAAATCTCATCATACCTACACAGAACCAACAAAATATCATCATACCTACACACAACCCATAAAATCTCATCATACCTACACAGAACCAACAAAATCTCATCATACCTACACAGAACTAACAAAATATCATCATACCTACACAGAACCAACAAAATCTCATCATACCTACACAGAATCAACAAAATCTCATCATACCTACACAGAACCAACAAAATATCATCATACCTACACATCATACCAACAAAATCTCATCATACCTACACACAACCCACAAAATCTCATCATACCTACACAGAACCAACAAAATATCATCATACCTACACACAACCCACAAAATCTCATCATACCTACACAGAACCAACAAAATATCATCATACCTACACATCATACCAACAAAATCTCATCATACCTACACAGAACCAACAAAATATCATCATACCTACACAATACCAACAAAATATCATCATACCTACACAGTACCAACAAAATATCATCATACCTACACAGTACCAACAAAATATCATCATACCTACACAATACCAACAAAATATCATCATACCTACACAATACCAACAAAATATCATCATACTTACGCAATACCAACAAAATATCATCATACTTACGCAATACCAACAAAATATCATCAGACTTACGCAATACCAACAAAGTATCATCATACCTACACAATACCAACAAAATATCATCATACCTACACAATACCAACAAAATATCATCATACCTACACAGTACCAACAAAATATCATCATACTTACAAATTACCAACAAAATCTCATCATACCAACACAGAACCAACAAAATCTCATCATACCTACACAATACCAACAAAATATCGTCATACCTACACAGAACGAACAAAATCTCATCATACCTACACAGAACCAACAAAATATCATCATACCTACAAATTACCAACAAAATCTCATCATACCAACACAGAACCAACAAAATCTCATCATACCTACACATCATACCTACACAACACCAACACAATCCCATCATGCCAGCAAAAAAAAATGCAAACAGATTCGCCTTCACTAAGTCCACACAGACAGACTTTAGAGTTCTTTGTCTCTACACACCTCCACCCCCCCGAACCACCAACCCACCACCAACACCTCCTCCCCCCAACCATCAACCACCACCAACATCCCCCCCCCAACCATCACGACAACACAGCCCCACAGACCCCCTGCCTTCTCACTCCCCATCCCAGCTCACCCACCCCACGAACTCTAACCACAATCAACATGTGTTGTGTTGCCAATGTATTTCGTGTCTTATCGTCCGTGAATGGAAAGCGGGGGGAGGGGGGAACAACATATCTATCTCTCTATGTCACTTTTATGGTTTATTTTCTGTGCCACAAGTGGAGAAATGGGTTTGTGGGCGAAGATGGAGGGTTTTGCATCTCTTTAAGGTTGATAAAAAAAAAGTCATTAGTTTCCGTTACAAATGTATTTAAAAGAGATGTTTAGAATGCTGAGGCAAAGATGAATTTCTAATTCTTCAATCTTGAACCCTTTTTTATAATATATATTTTTTCAAACCATTCGCCATTTCCCGCATTAGCAAGGTAGAGCCAAGAACAGAGGACCGGGCCTCTGAGGGAACATCCTCACCTGGCCCCCTTCTCTGTTCCTTCCATTGGAAAATTAAAAAAAAACAAGAGGGGAGGATTTCCAGCCCCCCGCTCTCTCCCCTTTTAGTCGCCTTCTACGACACGCAGGGAATACGTGGGAAGTATTCTTTCTCCCCTATCCCCAGGGATATATATATATATATATATATATATATATATATATATATATATATATATATATATATATATATATTACGTGTTAATTGACAGGCGTGCGAAAGAGAGACTTTTGGATGTTAATGTGCTGAGAGGTGCAACTGGAGGGATGTCTGATCATTATCTTGTGGAGGCTAAGGTGAAGATTTGTATGGGTTTTCGGAAAAGAAGAGTGAATGTTGGGGTGAAGAGGGTGGTGAGAGTAAGTGAGCTTGGGAAGGAGACCTGTGTGAGGAAGTACCAGGAGAGACTGAGTACAGAATGGAAAAAGGTGAGAGCAATGGAAGTAAGGGGAGTGGGGGAGGAATGGGATGTATTTAGGGAATCAGTGATGGATTGCGCAAAAGATGCTTGTGGCATGAGAAGAGTGGGAGATGGGTTGATTAGAAAGGGTAGTGAGTGGTGGGATGAAGAAGTAAGAGTATTAGTGAAAGAGAAGAGAGAGGCATTTGGACGATTTTTGCAGGGAAAAAATGCAATTGAGTGGGAGATGTATAAAAGAAAGAGACAGGAGGTCAAGAGAAAGGTGCAAGAGGTGAAAAAAAGGGCAAATGAGAGTTGGGGTGAGAGAGTATCATTAAATTTTAGGGAGAATAAAAAGATGTTCTGGAAGGAGGTAAATAAAGTGCGTAAGACAAGGGAGCAAATGGGAACTTCAGTGAAGGGCGCAAATGGGGAGGTGATAACAAGTAGTGGTGATGTGAGAAGGAGATGGAGTGAGTATTTTGAAGGTTTGTTGAATGTGTTTGATGATAGAGTGGCAGATATAGGGTGTTTTGGTCGAGGTGGTGTGCAAAGTGAGAGGGTTAGGGAAAATGATTTGGTAAACAGAGAAGAGGTAGTGAAAGCTTTGCGGAAGATGAAAGCCGGCAAGGCAGCAGGTTTGGATGGTATTGCAGTGGAATTTATTAAAAAAGGGGGTGACTGTATTGTTGACTGGTTGGTAAGGTTATTTAATGTATGTATGACTCATGGTGAGGTGCCTGAGGATTGGCGGAATGCGTGCATAGTGCCATTGTACAAAGGCAAAGGGGATAAGAGTGAGTGCTCAAATTACAGAGGTATAAGTTTGTTGAGTATTCCTGGTAAATTATATGGGAGGGTATTGATTGAGAGGGTGAAGGCATGTACAGAGCATCAGATTGGGGAAGAGCAGTGTGGTTTCAGAAGTGGTAGAGGATGTGTGGATCAGGTGTTTCCTTTGAAGAATGTATGTGAGAAATAATTAGAAAAGCAAATGGATTTGTATGTAGCATTTATGGATCTGGAGAAGGCATATGATAGAGTTGATAGAGATGCTCTGTGGAAGGTATTAAGAATATATGGTGTAGGAGGAAAGTTGTTAGAAGCAGTGAAAAGTTTTTATCGAGGATGTAAGGCATGTGTACGTGTAGGAAGAGAGGAAAATTTATTTGTTAATTAATTTATTAATTAATTTGTTTATGGATGGGGTTGTTAGGGAGGTAAATGCAAGAGTCTTGGAAAGAGGGGCAAGTATGAAGTCTGTTGGGGATGAGAGAGCTTGGGAAGTGAGTCAGTTGTTGTTCGCTGATGATACAGCGCTGGTGGCGGATTCATGTGAGAAACTGCAGAAGCTGGTGACGGAGTTTGGTAAAGTGTGTGGAAGAAGAAAGTTAAGAGTAAATGTGAATAAGAGCAAGGTTATTAGGTACAGTAGGGTTGAGGGTCAAGTCAATTGGGAGGTGAGTTTGAATGGAGTAAAACTGGAGGAAGTGAAGTGTTTTAGATATCTGGGAGTGGATCTGGCAGCGGATGGAAACATGGAAGCGGAAGTGGATCAGGGTGGGGGAGGGGGCGAAAATCCTGGGGGCCTTGAAGAATGTGTGGAAGTCGAGAACATTATCTCGGAGAGCAAAAATGGGTATGTTTGAAGGAATAGTGGTTCCAACAATGTTGTATGGTTGCGAGGCGTGGGCTATGGATAGAGTTGTGCGCAGGAGGATGGATGTGCTGGAAATGAGATGTTTGAGGACAATGTGTGGTGTGAGGTGGTTTGATCGAGTGAGTAACGTAAGGGTAAGAGAGATGTGTGGAAATAAAAAGAGCGTGGTTGAGAGAGCAGAAGAGGGTGTTTTGAAGTGGTTTGGGCACATGGAGAGAATGAGTGAGGAAAGATTGACCAAGAGGATATATGTGTCGGAGGTGGAGGGAACGAGGAGAAGAGGGAGACCAAATTGGAGGTGGAAAGATGGAGTGAAAAAGATTTTGTGTGATCGGGGCCTGAACATGCAGGAGGGTGAAAGGAGGGCAAGGAATAGAGTGAATTGGAGCGATGTGGTATACCGGGGTTGACGTGCTGTCAGTGGATTGAATCAAGGCATGTGAAGCGTCTGGGGTAAACCATGGAAAGCTGTGTAGGTATGTATATTTGCGTGTGTGGACGTATGTTTATACATGTGTATGGGGGGGGGGGGTTGGGCCATTTCTTTCGTCTGTTTCCTTGCGCTACCTCGCAAACGCGGGAGACAGCGACAAAGTATAAAAAAAAAAAAAAAAAATATATATATATATATATATATATATATATATATATATATATATATATATATATATATATATATATGTATATATATATATATATATATATATATATATATATATATATATATATATATATATATATATATATATATATATACATATATATATATACATATATATATATATATATATATATATATATATATATATATATATATATATATATATATATATATATATCCTTTCCTGTATCTCTCCTGATGATGTGATCATTACACGAAAGTGCACTTGGGAACTTATCGTGTTTCATTTCCCTGTGGCAAGGACAATATATATATATATATATATATATATATATATATATATATATATATATATATATATATATATATATATATATATATATATATATAATTTACCAGGAATACTCAACAAACTTATACCTCTGTAATTTGAGCACTCACCCTTATCCCCTTTGCCTTTGTACAATGGCACTATGCACGCATTCTGCCAATCCTCAGGCACCTCACCATGAGTCATACATACATTAAATAACCTTACCAAACAGTCAACAATACAGTCACCCCCTTTTTTAATAAATTCCACTGCAATACCATCCAAACCTGCTGCCTTGCCGGCTTTTATCTTCCGCAAAGCTTTCACTACCTCTTCTCTGTTTAACAAATCATTTTCCCTAACCCTCTCACTTTGCACACCACCTCGACCAAAACACCCTATATCTGCCACTCTATCATCAAACACATTCAACAAACCTTCAAAATACTCACTCCATCTCCTTCTCACATCACCACTACTTGTTATCACCTCCCCATTTGCGCCCTTCACTGAAGTTCCCATTTGCTCCCTTGTCTTACGCACTTTATTTACCTCCTTCCAGAACATCTTTTTATTCTCCCTAAAATTCAATGATACTCTCTCACCCCAACTCTCATTTGCCCTTTTTTTCACCTCTTGTACCTTTCTCTTGACCTCCTGTCTCTTTCTTTTATACATCTCCCACTCAATTGCATTTTTTCCCTGCAAAAATCGTCCAAATGCCTCTCTCTTCTCTTTCACTAATACTCTTACTTCTTCATCCCACCACTCACTACCCTTTCTAATCAACCCACCTCCCACTCTTCTCATGCCACAAGCATCTTTTGCGCAATCCATCACTGATTCCCTAAATACATCCCATTCCTCCCCCACTCCCCTTGCTTCCATTGTTCTCACCTTTTTCCATTCTGTACTCAGTCTCTCCTGGTACTTCCTCACACAGGTCTCCTTCTCAAGCTCACTTACTCTCACCACCCTCTTCACCCCAACATTCACTCTTCTTTTCTGAAAACCCATACAAATCTTCACCTTAGCCTCCACAAGATAATGATCAGACATCCCTCCAGTTGCACCTCTCAGCACATTAACATCCAAAAGTCTCTCTTTCGCACGCCTGTCAATTAACACGTAATCCAATAACGCTCTCTGGCCATCTCTCCTACTTACATAAGTATACTTATGTATATCTCGCTTTTTAAACCAGGTATTCCCAATCATCAGTCCTTTTTCAGCACATAAATCTACAAGCTCTTCACCATTTCCATTTACAACACTGAACACCCCATGTATACCAATTATTCCCTCAACTGCCACATTACTCACCTTTGCATTCAAATCACCCATCACTATAACCCGGTCTCGTGCATCAAAACCACTAACACACTCATTCAGCTGCTCCCAAAACACTTGCCTCTCTTGATCTTTCTTCTCATGCCCAGGTGCATATGCACCAATAATCACCCACCTTTCTCCATCAACTTTCAGTTTTACCCATATTAATCGAGAATGTACTTTCTTACACTCTATCACATACTCCCACAACTCCTGTTTCAGGAGTATTGCCACTCCTTCCCTTGCTCTTGTCCTCTCGCTAACCCCTGACTTTACTCCCCAGAGGGTGAAGGCATGTACAGAGCATCAGATTGGGGAAGAGCAGTGTGGTTTCAGAAGTGGTAGAGGATGTGTGGATCAGGTGTTTGCTTTGAAGAATGTATGTGAGAAATACTTAGAAAAGCAAATGGATTTGTATGTAGCATTTATGGATCTGGAGAAGGCATATGATAGAGTTGATAGAGATGCTCTGTGGAAGGTATTAAGAATATATGAGGTGGGAGGAAAGTTGTTAGAAGCAGTGAAAAGTTTTTATCGAGGATGTAAGGCATGTGTACGTGTAGGAAGAGAGGAAAGTGATTGGTTCTCAGTGAATGTAGGTTTGCGGCAGGGGTGTGTGATGTCTCCATGGTTGTTTAATTTGTTTATGGATGGGGTTGTTAGGGAGGTAAATGCAAGAGTTTTGGAAAGAGGGGCAAGTATGAAGTCTGTTGGGGATGAGAGAGCTTGGGAAGTGAGTCAGTTGTTGTTCGCTGATGATACAGCGCTGGTGGCTGATTCATGTGAGAAACTGCAGAAGCTGGTGACTGAGTTTGGTAAAGTGTGTGGAAGAAGAAAGTTAAGAGTAAATGTGAATAAGAGCAAGGTTATTAGGTACAGTAGGGTTGAGGGTCAAGTCAATTGGGAGGTGAGTTTGAACGGAGAAAAACTGGAGGAAGTGAAGTGTTTTAGATATCTGGGAGTGGATCTGGCAGCGGATGGAACCATGGAAGCGGAAGTGGATCATAGGGTGGGGGAGGGGGCGAAAATTCTGGGGGCCTTGAAGAATGTGTGGAAGTCGAGAACATTATCTCGGAGAGCAAAAATGGGTATGTTTGAAGGAATAGTGGTTCCAACAATGTTGTATGGTTGCGAGGCGTGGGCTATGGATAGAGTTGTGCGCAGGAGGATGGATGTGCTGGAAATGAGATGTTCTGAGGACAATGTGTGGTGTGAGGTGGTTTGATCGAGTGAGTAACGTAAGGGTAAGAGAGATGTGTGGAAATAAAAAGAGCGTGGTTGAGAGAGCAGAAGAGGGTGTTTTGAAGTGGTTTGGGCACATGGAGAGGATGAGTGAGGAAAGATTGACCAAGAGGATATATGTGTCGGAGGTGGAGGGAGCAAGGAGAAGAGGGAGACCAAATTGGAGGTGGAAAGATGGAGTGAAAAAGATTTTGTGTGATCGGGGCCTGAACATGCAGGAGGGTGAAAGGAGGGCAAGGAATAGAGTGAATTGGAGCGATGTGGTATACCGGGGTTGACGTGCTGTCAGTGGATTGAATCAAGGCATGTGAAGCGTCTGGGGTAAACCATGGAAAGCTGTGTAGGTATGTATATTTGCGTGTGTGGACGTATGTATATACATGTGTATGGGGGGGGGTTGGGCCATTTCTTTCGTCTGTTTCCTTGCGCTACCTCGCAAACGCGGGAGACAGCGACAAAGTATAAAAAAAAAAAAAATATATATATATATATATATATATATATAGAGAGAGAGAGAGAGAGAGAGAGAGAGAGAGAGAGACAGACAGACAGACAGACAGACAGACAAAGACAGAGAGCGAGAGAGAGAGAGAGAGATTTCAGGCATGACAATGTAAGAGTGAATTGTGGAACCCACAGTTGAAAGAGTCCTTGGAGGTATAGTGGCCTGAACATTCAGGAGGGTGAGAGGCGTGCATAGGACAGAGCGAATTGGATTGATGTGGTCTACGGGGGTCAATATACCGTCAGTGTGCTGAAATAAGGCTCAAATCCGGTCAGCGTACACCGCGAAAATAGTCTGTGAGGCTTGTCTTTGGATGGTGGGCTCTGGTCTCGCTGCTTTATGCATGGCAGACAGAGAGTGGATGTATGCAAATGAGGCCACAATCTCCCCTGTTCCTGTTGCTAATTTCCCAAGGCAGAAAACGGTAAACAGTCATATATACGTAATGTGTCGAAACATTTTAAGTATCAATGTAACATTATGAAGACTGCTTACATCATCAGTCATATATATGTAATGTGTCCACACATTTTAAGTATCAATGTAACATTTTGAAGACAGTCCTACATCATCAGTGTAACTGTCACATACGTTTTCAATATACAGCTTCATAAACAACCATTAGATTCTTGTACTGATATTTCTTGTACAGACGTGAGCGTCGTATTAGTCAACTTTTCAAAGTCGCTCCCTTTATGTATCCCCGGCATTACTTATACTTTGTGTTCATGAACGTATAAGGCCTGAAACCATTCCTCGAAGCATTGTAACACAGGCCAGCATCATCGCTACATAGTCTTCGATAAGGAGTTCCAAGTAATGTATGGCAATCGCACCCTACGTCTCTTACCTTAAAAAAGAAAAAAGAATCTATGAAACTCCCAGGAATCGTGAATATAGTCATTATAGACGATAAAGTGCATTAGGGTCCTAATGATATACATTACGTAATTGGCCTTTGACTCTCTGATAGGGTAAGGGAACCTCGCTGGCTGATGGTATAGCATTATATCCATTGATGGTGATGATAGGACCCTATTCTCACCTCTACAGCCTCCAGGGGTTCCATGTGAGGTGAATGTTGCCAGTAATTAGCTCTTAATTATATTATCATTCAGTAATTATATTCCATTACTGTATCTTGCTATTAGCTATTAGGTTCTGCATCCATAGATGGACTTCTTATCTCTCCTGTTTTACAGATACATTTGAAATTTATAGATAAGATAGGAATAAAATCTTCATATCACGTCTCGAGGAATAAATTAAGGTAATTATAACATCAAAGTAATACCAGACGCAGTGTTGGAATTACTTTCATGACACAGTACACAAGATAAGATTCTCTTATCACTAGTATCTGTTCCTTTCCATACACAGCGGCTGAGAGACGAGGCCATTTCCCCTCACTGGAAGGCTAACTGGCCTTTTAAAACTCGTCCGGGACAGTTAACATCGTCAATACGGGGGGGGGGGATAGTTAGGGGCCTATCAAACGAAGTGATTAGGTTAGGTTAGGTAGACCTGACTAACAAAAAATAATTCTGGGAGAGGGGGGAAAAAGAGAGAGAGAGAGAGAGAGAGAGAGAGAGAGAGAGAGGGGACGGCGGGGAAAGAGGAGTGAGTAAGGGAAGAATGCGAGTGGAACAGACAGTGAGGGACACGTGATACCCCTCCAACAGCCAGGATTCGAACCCAGGACCTTTTGCGTGGAGTTCGGGAACGCTAGCTGCTAGGCTACGACCCTCCCAAATAAGGGGAATGACTATTCGATTACAAGTAATCGAATACCCTTCGTCTCACGTCCATGAGCAACGGGGTCTACACCGGTCAAATCCCATCAGGCTCACATTACCAGCAGTTAGCATTTTACAGATCCTTACTGTACAAACGCGGAGGTATATATGAACACGAATATAGTGCATATATATATATATATATATATATATATATATATATATATATATATATATATATATATATATATCCCCGGCGGTGAAGGTGCGCATTCATATACACTTTATTCGTATATATATATATATATATATATATATATATATATATATATATATATATATATATATATATATATATATATATATACATATATATATATATATATATATATATATATATATATATATATATATATATATATATATATATATATATATTGACGAAGTTGTGTTACTGGAACCAGAGCCATACAGTGTGTTCTAATTAATGGAGAAGAGATAACTTTTCAAATTTCTTTCATTTGTTGAAAGAAGAAAAAAGAGAATGGGATGCGGGGAAGGGAGGAAGGGGGTTGGAAGGGATTTGTTCTATCAACACATTTTCTATTTTCTCTTTTCGACGGGAAATTAAGAGGGGAAAAAAATATATACGTACTGGGTCACAAATAGGTCTGAAATAGTGGAACGAAAATTGGGGAATTGAAAAAGTTGGTGGATGGGATTGATGACCAAGCTATCATTATTTTGACCATTTTGTCTGACAGTTAGATGGATCCTCCTTTACTCTTCATTTTTTTGTGGTTTTTGGATGTGATGGTGATGGTGATGGGCGGTGATGGTGATGGTTGGTGATGGTGCTGGTGATGGTTGGTTGTGGTGGTGGTGGTTGATGCTGGTGATGGTGATGGTGATGGGTGGTGATGGTGATGGTGATGGTGATGGGGTGCTGGTGATGGTGGTGGTTGGTGGTGTTGGTGGCTGATGCTGGTGATGATGATGGTGATGGTGATGTTGGTGGTGGTGCTGGTGATGGTGGTGGTTGGTGGTGGTGATGGGGTGCTGGTGAAGGTGATGGGTGGTGATGGTGATGGTTGGTGGTGGTGATGGTGACATTGATTCTGTTGGATAGTGATGGTGATTGTGATGATTGAGGATGGTTATAGAGATGGTTGGTGATGGTGATGGTGATGGTGCTGGTGATGGTGCTGGTTGGTGCTGGTGATGGTGATGGTTGGTGATGGTGATGGTGAGGGTGGTTGTGATGGTGGGTGCTGGTGATGGTGATGGTGGGTGCTGGTGATGGTGATGGTTGGTGCTGGTGATGGTGCTGGTTGGTGCTGGTGATGGTGATGGTTGGTGATGGTGATGGTGAGGGTGGTTGTGATGGTGGGTGCTGGTGATGGTGATGGTGGGTGCTGGTGATGGTGATGGTGGGTGCTGGTGATGGTGATGGTTGGTGCTGGTGATGGTGATGGTGGTTGTGATGGTGGGTGCTGGTGATGGTGATGGTGGGTGCTGGTGATGGTGATGGTTGGTGCTGGTGATGGTGAGGGTGGTTGTGATGGTGGGTGCTGGTGATGGTGATGGTGGGTGCTGGTGATGGTGATGGTTGGTGCTGGTGATGGTGAGGGTGGTTGTGATGGTGGGTGCTGGTGATGGTGATGGTGGGTGCTGGTGATGGTTGGTGCTGGTGATGGTGAGGGGTGGTTGTGATGGTGATGGTTGGTGCTGGTGATGGTCGGTGCTGGTGATGGTGATGGTGATAGTGATGGTGACAGTGATGGTGAGTGAGTGCCTGCCCAGGTCACACCAGGTAGGGTGAGGGAGCCTTTTATGATCTTCATGCCTATTTACCTGTAGAAACCTGAAGTAATACCTGTAGAAACCTGAAGTATTACCTGTAGAAACCTGAACTATTACCTGTAGAGACCTGAAGTTTTACCTGTAGAAACCTGAAGTAATACCTGTAGAAACCTGAAGTATTACCTGTAGAGAGCTGAAGTATTACCTGTAGAAACCTGAAGTATTACCTGTAGAAACCTGGTTTTCTTATTCCTAGAAACCTCATTGCATTACCAGGCTAAGCGTGATTCTATTACCTGTAGAAACCTGACTCCATTACCTGTAAAGACCAGACTTTCCTACCTGTAGAGGCCTTGGTTTTTTACACGTAGAGACCTGAGGTTTTTGTTTTGTTTTCTATTACTCGTAGAGACCAGTTCCCTTCATACGAATCTTTCCCGCGTTTGAATGAGGGCGACTTGACCTAGCACTCTCTCTCTCTCTCTCTCTCTCTCTCTCTCTCTCTCTCTCTCTCTCTCTCTCTCTCTCTCTCTCTCTCTCTCTCACACACACACACACACACACACATCAGTATTCTCCCTCTCCCTTCCCCTCCCCCTCCCCCCCCCGGTGCTAGCCACAAAGGCGAGGGGAAGTCTCCCCTCTCCCCTCCCCCCAAAGAGAGGTCCCCTTCCCCCCCTTCCCCCCTCCCCCTTCCCCCTCCTCCTCCACAACATTACGAAGACGGTCAACGCGGGACCATTAACCAGATCTCTGGGGAATACTTAACAAGTGATAACTCACAGACCAGGGCTGTGCCACCACACAGACCAGGGCTGTGCCACCACACAGACCAGGGCTGTGCCACCACACAGACCAGGGCTGTGCCACCACACAGACCAGGGCTGTGCCACCACACAGACCAGGGCTGTGCCACCACACAGACCAGGGCTGTGCCACCACACAGACCAGAGCTGTGCCACCACACAGACCAGGGCTGTGCCACCACACAGACCAGGGCTGTGCCACCACACAGACCAGGGCTGTGCCACCACACAGACCAGGGCTGTGCCACCACACAGACCAGGGCTGTGCCACCACACAGACCAGAGCTGTGCCACCACACAGACCAGGGCTGTGCCACCACACAGACCAGGGCTGTGCCACCACACAGACCAGGGCTGTGCCACCACACAGACCAGGGCTGTGCCACCACACAGACCAGGGCTGTGCCACCACACAGACCAGGGCTGTGCCACCACACAGACCAGGACTGTGCCACCACACAGACCTCATATGGGAAAAATAAACATGTGTGTAGATATCTGTTCGATCTCTGCGTTCGCAACACGAGGCCCCGGGTTCGATTCGGAAGGGTTGGTGGCTAAGTTGCTACCTCGCTCCTGAGTATTGGAAGAACCAGCAGCGTTCACTCACTCTCATACTTCGAAACCATATTTCTGGACGCTCCGTTGCTTCACAACTCGTGTTATGAAGCGAAATTCTTTGATATACATTTCCGGTATATATATATATATATATATATATATATATATATATATATATATATATATATATATATACATGTATATAGATAGATAGATAGATAGATATCCCTGGGGATAGGGGAGAAAAATACTTCCCACGTATTCCCTGCGTGTCGTAGAAGGCGACTAAAAGGGGAGGGAGCGGGGGGCTGGAAATCCTCCCCTCTCGTTTTTTAATTTTCCAAAAAAGGAACGGAGAAGGGGCCAAGTGAGGATATTCCCTCAGGGGCTCCATCCTCTGTTCTTAATGCTCCCTCGCTAATGTGGGAAATGGCGAATAGTATGAAAAAAAAGCAATATATATATATATATATATATATATATATATATATATATATATATATATATATATATATATATATATATATACATATATTGCTACTCGTATATACATAATCTCCTGAAACTTTCTGAGACGCTGAAGTCACTGAGGGCCATGTATACTGAAGGTTTTCTGAAGTTTAATGATGAACGAGACGAGGCATCTCCCTCCACCCTCCCTCCCACCCTCCCATCACCCCTCCCCTTGCCCACCGTCCCTCAACCCTCCCTCCCCACCCACCCTCCCCCATCCCATCCACCCTACCCTCCCTCCCTCCCTCCCTCACCCTCCCTCACCCTAACCCTCCCTCCCTCCCTCACCCTCGTCTGGAGCCATGGACGAGCTTGGGTCCAGTGAGCGATGACTGATGATGAGTGTTACGAAAGGGCTGTGTGTTTTGGACCGCCCACTCGTCTCCATGTCTGGGGTGGAAGAAGACGATGGAAGGAAGGGTCGTGTCGAGGGTCTGCCCTGGCTTCCTCCACCTCTCCCTCCTCCTCCCCTCCTCTTCCTCCTCCCCTCCCCCTCCCCCTTTCTCTTCCACCTCTTCCTCCTCCTCCTCTTCCTTCTCCTCTTCCTCCTCTTTCCTCTTCTTCTCCCTCCTCCTCCCCTCTCCCTCCTTTTTTTTCCCTTTTTCCACCTCCTCCTTCTCCTCCTTCCTCCTTCCTCCTTGCCTTGTCCCTACTCCTCCTCAAATCAAAGTCACCTATTCTCCCGCTTGACGTCCTTCCTCCCTCTTCTTCCCCATCTATACCTCCCTGCCTCCTTCCTTATCTAAACCGCAACCCTACTCCTTTCCTTCTTCCTCCTCTTCTCCACCCTCCTCCTTCCTCCCTTCCCCCCCTTTTCTCCCTTCGCCTCCTTCATCCCTTCCACCCTATCTCCCCCCCTCACAGGGGTCGGAGGACCGCGTCGCAATTATCTAATCACCCTCCCATGCGAAACCTGCTGTTTCGTGGCTAAATTCCTCAAACACACCCCTAGCTTTTTTTTTATACCCTCCCTGACATATCCTGTCCTTGAAGAAGGTGGAGGACGTGCGCTGCTTCCCCCTACCCCAAACCCCCCTGTGGCCTGATAAGGGGGACGAAGGCCCACATAACATCGGGGCCTTGATGCGGGGGAAGAGCCATCTTCTGGCCTTGATAAGGTGAAGGCCATCGGCCTTGATAGGGGGAAAAAAGGGTCCATCTTTCCAACCAACCCAACCCACCCCCCCACCAAGCAATCACTGGTCCACACCCGCACTCCACACACCACAACACCTCCCCGATCATACCCCACCTGCCAACCATGACCACCACCCACCCAAAGCCCAGAACCTCAAAGCGAAAAGCCCCCCCCCCCCCCCTGAACACCCACACTAAACACCCCCCCTTCGCACCCCAATCCCACCACCACACAACCACCCCCTCAACCACTCACCCGCCACCCGACAAACCACCCACCCACAACAGCAACAAACCAATACCCCCCACAAACCCCCCCTACCCAACAACACCTCCCCCCACCCATACCCCCCCCCCCCCCCCCATAGATCCAACGCCGAAATAGACAAAGTTGGGGCACCATACACAACTGTAGTTAATAGGCTCATTGAGATTGACAAAGACACAACAGTACGCCCTTTAGAAGTGTAACAGCCTCTGAACTTAGGGCTCCACATGAGGCAGTGTGACCTGACACGAACTGAGTTGACCTTTTGTCTGACTCCTGAACAACAGTGAATATGACCTTGTGTATGGACCTGACACTCCTGTGTTCCGATTTAGTTGTAGGGACCTGACTCACAGAGTCGTCGTACCTGTGTATGGTACCTGACGTCTACAGATATCGAAAGTGGTTGATGGGCCCTGACACTCCGGAGATTAAGAAATTACAATCACAAAATCGAAAATAAGAAGACACACTAACAACAATGAAGAGAAAATTAAAAATATAAAAAGAAAACGGGAAGCTGGACAATTAATTCAGAAAGCCAGAAGATAAGATAATGAATGATTTAGATGACAAACTGTCAAATTATTTCAGCCCAAGAATCATTGATCTCTTATAAAATTCTATCTACCGAAGGAACACTAAATCAAAAGATAAAACTATCCCCCAGACAACCGCTACAACTTAACCCCAACCATATCACTCTTCCATCGGAACCCCATGACCACCCCCCCAACAACGCCAACTCAACATGTCAAGTGCCCATCGCGACTACGCACCACCAATACGTACGATCATCCACTGTTCAACCATAAAAAAACGACCAACAGCCCCCATCCCCCACAGCCCCCCCAAAGACACACATCACAACCCACCATCAACCCCTTCATCAACCCCATCGTGACCTCCCCCGAGTGCCCACACCCTACTATAACGCCTCCCCGCCAAAGTGACTGGTCATGATTACTAGACGTAAAGCAGTCACTGACTCCCGCTCTCTCTACCAACCCAAAGGTTGTACTGCACCAACCAAATACCCATGATACACGTTAAGCCAACGCCAAAATCAGGGCATCCAGCTCCCTCCATTACAACCTGGGTCGAAATATAAGGTCCAACAACCTATTAAAAAGCCCCACCGAAAAACGCAACAACACACTCCCCCCCCACTGCAACCGACCAGCGATAGGTAAACATAAAACAACACAAACCCCCCATCGTCTAAATCACCCCGTGATAACTGGTACGCATAACCCAGACGAAACCATAGTAAAAAAACTGAATTTCATTCACTCAAAACACATCATTCAAACAAAAAAATCACACACCCGGACAGCAAGATAAAACCACCCAAAATTTCTACCCCAAATACATTATAAAGTACAAAAACAATTACATAATAACTCTATAACAAAACATCAATCACAATAAATAACACTCTCTGCACACACACAACACACCCGTACCAAAACCAACATCACTCCCCACTCCCCATCAACGAACACAATCCAACAGTGAAAATACTAACATGACACAACCAACTCAGCCCAACATACATACACCCTCAAAACCTCACCCATCGCACCCATACCCACCAAACCCAGCTTTTACCCTTACGAACAAACAACCAGATACCAGTACGACTGAGACCTACACAGTGCCCCCGCTCAAAAAACTTCTACAACACATATGAAATCCACCAAGATGACCCACCTCCAGTCTCCACTTGCTGTCAAAAATACCCCAGAGATTCCTCGGGCCATCCAGCCAAACAACCCCTCCCCCGTCTTGCCCCCCGAGCAATCATATACCCCATGTATCCACCCCCAAAAGAAACCCCCCCATGGGGCAGGTGAGACCACTCCCCGCCGGGCACCCTCCACCCCGCCAGGAGGCCTCAATACAGTCGAAGTTACAGCAATCCAAAAAAAGGCTCTTGGCACTCTACTTAACATGGCCTCCACCCCGCATCATCCGCGTTCCCAAAAAGGCAAGATACCCAAAATGGACCCCTTCACCATGAAAAACACACAGCGATAGTGAATGATAACCCCCATAAAAGCCTTGCCAAAAGAACCATGGCATATAAATGCAAATATTATGGGCCTGACACTATAACCTCTTGGCCTGGCGAGGGTGGGGGCGGGACTGGGGGTAAAACGTCCCTACGGTGGGGGTCCCTGCCCCTGGCCTGACCTGCTAGTCCAACAAGCTAATCCCCCAAGCCCGCACACCCTAGCAAAAAGACCACCCCACCCACACCCCAAACCACATGCAACACAAACCACATCAACACACTCCATCATAGCATATCCCTCTCACTACTCCCTCTCCACATCCCCTCCAACAACCCCTCACCCCCATCCCCCGTGAAAGCGCTGACAAGCGACAATCACAATGCAGACACACGCCCTACACCGCTGACATAGCCACAACAACAAACACATATATGACAGTTCAATCTTAAATGAACGCCCCCTTCAAAATCGCCCAGCTGTACTACACCGTTTTTGCACATAGGCAACAGAACGCTGTAATTTTTATCTTTTTTTTTTTTATTTTCAATTGTTGAGAGTTGGGTGTGTGTGTGAGTTTGTGTGTGTGTGTGTGGTGTGTGACATTGTTTTTTTCATCATCAATTTATGCCTTTAGATGATTGTGTGGGTTTTGTAATATCACTGTATCGTAATGTTATCATAGTCTATAATAAAAACAAATCTAAATTTTTGCAAGTCAATAATTCTGTTCATTAGACGCACAATAATCTCACATATATCTCGCCAGTGTTCTTTTCCGTATTTTGTGTTTATATAATTTTTCGAAATTTTGTATTTCCCATAATACTCTTAGGCGTACGTGCTAGCTATATCACAATCTTGCATTATATATATATATATATATATATAAATATATATATATATATATATATAAGTATAATATTATATATATATATACATTTCATTCGACTTCGTTTGTAAAACCACCGTTTCATAAATCCGGTGAGTTAACCCCCGTTTATAATGTAAAACTTAATCTCTCAGATACTTTTCGCAGAATCTCTCACTCCCCCTCCACTCACTCTCTTCTCGCAACTCACTCTTCTTCCTTTCAATCTCCACTCGTCTAGCGCACTCTTTCTACTCGTCTTCTTCCCTTTTCATTTCTCAATACCTTCTCTAGCATCAGCTCACATCACCCCGATCACTCAAGGAACCAAAAAACACAGATGTTTACATCCTATCAATCCCTATCCTTCTCACTCGCCCAACCCTACAGTCACCAAAAAGTATACTAAGATCCACCATCTTCTTCCAAAAGAATGCTCCATTGCCGCTCACCCTCCTTATCCCACATACTTCATTCGTCACGGTCCGAGTCGCTCCCACCGTCATCTCATGACCCGTATCGTCTCTCTCTCAACCTCTCTCTCTCTCTCCCAGCCGGGGAATTCCAATAATATCTTGCCAACTGCATCCGGTTAATGGCAGCAACCAGGCTTTAACTGCCTACTAGCTTAACAACCAGCCCACTTCCCGGGGGGGGGGGGGGGGGGGCCGCACCCACCCTCCAGCCCCCCCCATCCCCCCTGCCCAGCCCCCCCAGCCCCAAGTCCCCCCCCTCCAAGCCTCACCCCACCTCCTCCCCCCCCCATCCAAAAAAAAAAAAGAAAATCAAACACAGAACATTAAAATTCACCCTAGACAGATGATTTTTTTTCCCCGCAGTCCAATAATTAACAAAAAAAAAAATTAAAATTCTACTCGTGTTATTATTTTCTCCATAAAATCTATTTAAATATAAATATATATATAACAAATATATATATATTATAAATAAATATATATTTTTTTTTTTTTAATTTTTTTTAAATTAATTTATTTTTTTTTATATTATTTTTATACTAAGTCGTCAGTACCCCCCTCAACCGCGTTTGCGAGTAGCGCAAAGGACACAGACGAAAAAATGGCCCAACCCCCCCCCCCATAACACATACACCTATGAACCATACACACGTCCCACACACCAAATATACAAATACCTAACACAGCTACATGGTTTAAAAAACCCCAGACGCTTCACATGCCATGATCAATGCCACAGACGAGCACGACAAACCCAAGTTAATGAACCCACCACATCGCTCCCTAAAACTCCAATTCACTCTAATTTCCCCCCCCCCCCCCCCCTTTTTTTTCCCTTCCATTTATTATTATTTAAAAAAAAAATAAAATATATTTTTTTTTTATAATTTTTTTTTTCCCTCCCCTTCTCCCCGCCCCCCCACCCCCCGAAACAAAATTTTTGGCAACCCCCCTTTCCCTTTCCCCAAATTCCCATTTTTCAAAACAAAAACAAAAAAAAAAAAAAAAAGTTAAACAAAAAAAAACCAAAAGGAAAAAAAAACACAAAAAAGTAAACCAAACATAACAAAAACCCCAATTATTTTCCCGCCTCTTAAAAACCCCTTTTTTTTTTTCCAATCCCCCATTCTTTCACCCCCCTTTAAAAAATTTTCCTCCCACCTCACCCACACATTTCCTCCAATCTTTTCCCCAAAATCCCCCTCCAGGGGGGGGACCCTCAACCTGGGGCTTTAAAGGGGGGGGGGGGTCCAATTCTACCCCCAAACTACCCATACCCACCCTCACAAAAACACTTGTTAACCCACTATTTTTAAAACATCCCCATTTTTCTTTCCAAAAAGGTTCCGGGCCCAATTTTTTTTTTTTTCAAAATCCCCCCCCCCTAAAA
This sequence comes from Panulirus ornatus, assembly GCF_036320965.1. NCBI lineage: Eukaryota > Metazoa > Arthropoda > Malacostraca > Decapoda > Palinuridae > Panulirus > Panulirus ornatus. The sequence continues at coordinate 4,886,156 of NC_092257.1, forward strand.
TTTTGCCCCCAATTAACCCCCCCTTCCAGGTTTCCATTGCAATCCCCCCTTCAAAACCTTCATTTCCATTTTTCCCCTCCAATTCAAACTCACCCCCCAAAATTGTTTATCAAACTCAATTCCATCCCTTGTTTTTAAACCATTTCTTAACTTTTTTAAAATTTAAATTTTTTCCCACCCTTTCCAAAATCTACCACCTCAGTACCTCGCAGTTCCCCCTGACCCAACCGCGCGTATAAACAGCGAACAACACTACTCACTTCCCAAGTCTCCTCATCCCCAAACAGACTCCATATTTGCCCTCTTTCCAGGACCCTTGCATTACCTCCCCTAACAACCCCATCCATAAACAAATTAAACAACCATGGAGACATCACACACCCCTGCCGCAAACCTACATTCACTGAGAACCAGTCACTTTCCTCTCTTCCTACACGTACACATGCCTTACATCCTCGATAAAAACTTTTCACTGCTTCTAACAACTTGCCTCCCACACCATATATTCTTAATACCTTCCACAGAGCATCTCTATCAACTCTATCATATGCCTTCTCCAGATCCATAAATGCTACATACAAATCCATTTGCTTTTCTAAGTATTTCTCACATACATTCTTCAAAGCAAACACCTGATCCACACATCCTCTACCACTTCTGAAACCGCACTGCTCTTCCCCAATCTGATGCTCTGTACATGCCTTCACCCTCTCAATCAATACCCTCCCATATAATTTACCAGGAATACTCAACAAACTTATACCTCTGTAATTTGAGCACTCACTCTTATCCCCTTTGCCTTTGTACAATGGCACTATGCACGCATTCCGCCAATCCTCAGGCACCTCACCATGAGTCATACATACATTAAATAACCTTACCAACCAGTCAACAATACAGTCACCCCCTTTTTTAATAAATTCCACTGCAATACCATCCAAACCTGCTGCCTTGCCGGCTTTCATCTTCCGCAAAGCTTTTACTACCTCTTCTCGGTTTACCAAATCATTTTCCCTAACCCTCTCATATATATATATGATATATATATATATATATATATATATATATATATATATATATATATATATATATATATATATATATATATATCATATATATATATATATATATATATATATATATATATATATATATATGATAACTGGCCGCTGTATTTCACATTTAATAGTATTCTGCTCGTTTATCATTTTACCCTCTTTTAAGATCGTCTGCTCTACTAGCTATATTTGAAGGTGTGGAGTATACCAGGGGGGGGGTATAAGTATACTTAGAGAAGATATACTCAGACCTCAGAAGGAGGAAGAGGAGGGAGGGGAAGGGGGTCAAGACTGAGGGACGTATTTGTGTATATATATACATTTAGGTCAGACAACCCTATCCGCTTTGTAATACTGTTTCCCCTGGGGGGGCAATTGGCCTGCGGCCTGGGGGTGACAGACGACAGAGAGAGGGTGGGGATGGGGGCGTGGGTCGAGCTGGGTGACTACAGCATGTCCCCTTCCCCCCAGCGCCCAGGTGTCGAACACAGGCCCGGTAGATTGTAAGGTACGTAACCTTGCTCTGCCCACTTCTCCACGGCGACACGCTGAGGAATCGTTCTCGCGGTACCCAGGTCTGAATTGAGTTTATCTGACATCATTTTCTCTCAAGTGGGAGTTAGAAACGCGGAGTCTCTTCCACCATATCTGAAGAGAGGAGCAATCATTCATCTCCTTTTTTATTCTCTCTCATTTCCTTTGTCGTATTTTCTCGTACAATCCGCCACAGGGGTAACGTAACCATGATATAGTAACACATTCGACTGGGGAGAAATGTGTATTTGATTCTGTTATCATCTAAGGCCCTCGCTCTTCAGTCCCCTCTCCCCACCTCACCTCCCTCCTCTCCCCACCTCACCTCCCTCCTCTGCCCACCTCACCTCCCTCCTTTCCCCACCTCACCTCCCTCCTCTCCCCACCTCATCTCCCTCCTCTCCCCACCTCACCTCCCTCCTCTCCCCACCTCCCTCCTTCCCCTCCCCAGCGAACACCCCTCGCATCAGAAAAGCTCCCAAGAGAACACTAAGAACATAACAGAGTAACATGATCTTGCACGAAAAAAAAATCCATCCAATCAGGGAAGTAGAAGATCCATAGGTTTTAGTCTCATACGAATATGGTCAATTCACTCGCTTCTCAGGAAAGACTTGCCTTAGAACAAAGCACTTTGTATCGGGTTAGCTGTCTGTTCTAAACATGTGAAGGGGACAAGATGTGGTTGAGAATCAGATTCCTTCAAAGGTCTGGTTATAAACTCTCCCCCATCTCACGTGTCTGTGGCGTGTATGGTCTGTTTCACATCCATCTTAAAGACCAAAGCAAATCTAGGATCAATGAATATCACAGTATTTTTCCTCAATATTTCTTACCGTTGCTTTGCTCCCTTGTGGGAGACGAGACATTAACACTACCAAGTTAACATTATTTCAGAATTTCCTAAGAAGGCACAGATAGAAATGCAGCACCGTAATGTAACGGAGATCTTAACCCATTGGTGTGTAAGAATATATATATATATATATATATATACATCACTGTACAGCACTGCAACACAGGTATGTTAAACAAGACAACGGGTAGTACCTCTGTTGACCCGAGTGAAGTAACAGATAATCAACACTGTTCTGTTTGTGTGGTTCTGCCAAACAGCACTGAGATAAGATGGTACTCACCATTTTCTTCAACTATATGTAAATGTCTATCAACCCTGGTCATATATATATTTTTTTTTTTTTTTTTTTTTTTTTTTTTATACTTTGTCGCTGTCTCCCGCGTTTGCGAGGTAGCGCGAGGAAACAGACGAAAGAAATGGCCCAACCCCCATACACACGTACATACACACGTCCACACACGCAAATATACATACCTACACAGCTTTCCATGGTTTACCCCAGACGCTTCACATGCCTTGATTCAATCCACTGACAGCACGTCAACCCCTGTATACCACATCGCTCCAATTCACTCTATTCCTTGCCCTCCTTTCACCCTCCTGCATGTTCAGGCCCCGATCACACAAAATCTTTTTCACTCCATCTTTCCACCTCCAATTTGGTCTCCCTCTTCTCCTCGTTCCCTCCACCTCCGACACATATATCCTCTTGGTCAATCTTTCCTCACTCATTCTCTCCATGTGCCCAAACCATTTCAAAACACCCTCTTCTGCTCTCTCAACCACGCTCTTTTTATTTCCACACATCTCTCTTACCCTTACGTTACTTACTCGATCAAACCACCTCACACCACACATTGTCCTCAAACATCTCATTTCCAGCACATCCATCCTCCTGCGCACAACTCTATCCATAGCCCACGCCTCGCAACCATACAACATTGTTGGAACCACTATTCCTTCAAACATACCCATTTTTGCTTTCCGAGATAATGTTCTCGACTTCCACACATTTTTCAAGGCTCCCAAAATTTTCGCCCCCTCCCCCACCCTATGATCCACTTCCGCTTCCATGGTTCCATCCGCTGACAGATCCACTCCCAGGAAAGTGATTGGTTCTCAGTGAATGTAGGTTTGCGGCAGGGGTGTGTGATGTCTCCATGGTTGTTTAATTTGTTTATGGATGGGGTTGTTAGGGAGGTAAATGCAAGAGTCCTGGAAAGAGGGGCAAGTATGAAGTCTGTTGGGGATGAGAGAGCTTGGGAAGTGAGTCAGTTGTTGTTCGCTGATGATACAGCGCTGGTGGCTGATTCATGTGAGAAACTGCAGAAGCTGGTGACTGAGTTTGGTAAAGTGTGTGGAAGAAGAAAGTTAAGAGTAAATGTGAATAAGAGCAAGGTTATTAGGTACAGTAGGGTTGAGGGTCAAGTCAATTGGGAGGTGAGTTTGAATGGAGAAAAACTGGAGGAAGTGAAGTGTTTTAGATATATATATATATATATATATATATATATATATATATATATATATATATATATATATATATATTCGCCATATCCTGCGCTAACGAGGTAGCGTCAATAAGAGAGGACAGAGCTTTAGAGGGAAAAATCCTCACTTGGCCCCCTTCTCTATTGCTTCTTTTGAAAAAGTAAAACACGAGGGGAGGATTTCCAGCCCCCCGCTCCCTGCCCCTTTTAGTCGCCTTCTACAACACTCAGGGAATACGTGGGCAGTATTTTTTCTCCCCTATCCCCAGGGGATATATATATATATATATATATATATATATATATATATATATATATATATATATATATATATATATATATATATATATATGGGACATCATTCTCCCTCTGACCCCATATGTAAAATTTAATCCACCCTGAGTTTCATACATTTTGCGTGTTATAACGCTGAAATCCTTCACATGGAAACCAGAAGAGAGCATTACTGGTGATAGACACGTATGGACATAGATATAGAAATACATATATTCATGGAACTACATGTGTTCTATCACCGACATGAACTGAACAAAAGGAAACATTTATATTTCCCCCACCCCACCCCACCCAACCCCACCCCAGCCCACCCCACCCTACCCTACCCCACCCTACCCCACCCCAGCCCACCCCAGCCCACCCCAGCCCACGTATGTCCAACGGTAACAGATATTGTATTTCCACAGCTGCAATTAAGCCTTACATGATTTTGCCTAGTGTGAATATTGATTGTTATATATATATATATATATATATATATATATATATATATATATATATATATATATATATATGTTTATATATATGTGTGTGTGTATGTGTGTGTGTGTGTGTGTGTGTGTGTGTGTGTTTTGGGGTCAAGTATGGTGGCAGATGGGAATATTATGAGGCATGGTTGGTGAAGGGTGACTGTGTGGTAGTGTGGTGATGGGTTATCGATACTGTGGCTTGTGAATGGTTACGCCTGCTCCTGGTGCCTGGTCTGTGGCAGTGGTTGCGGTGGCAGAGGCTGTGGTAGTTATTGTACAAATTCATGTGGCAGTGGTGTGTGTGGGGTCAAGGGGGTTCTGGAGGCGGAGGTTGTGATAAAACACATGCAGATAATTGAGTTCAGGTGGTAACGTTGGGAGGCCATACGAGATGAACTGTCTTTTCCCACAGGTTATCACAGAGCAGGTGGTTGTGTGTTGTGGTATATCGTCACACAGGGGAGGAGGGAAGAGGGCAGGCTGGCAGGGGCTGGCTACACGCTTCATCTAGGCATTAAAGTCCTGTAATTAACAACACGAGTGCAGTAAGGCAGTGTATCCCATTTACATGCCTGTCTCTTCGTTGTACTGATTATACTGATTTCTTTTTCTTTTTTTGCTAACTAAAGCTTTTGGGTATACCCAAACCTGGATATACTCCATATGGTTATACCCAGAATGGTTAGGCTCCACCTGGTTATACCCAGCCTGGTTAGGCTCCGGCTGGTTATACCCAGCCTGGTTATACTCCAATTGGTTATACCCAGCCTGATTATACTCCGCCTGGTTATACTCCGCCTGGTTATACCCAGCCTAGTTATACCCACCTGGTTATACCCAGCCTGGTTATACTCCAACTGGTTATACCCAGCCTGGTTATACTCCGCCTGGTTATACCCAGCCTAGTTATACTCCACCTGGTTATACCCAGCCTGGTTATACCCAGCCTAGTTATACTCCACCTAGTTATACCCAGCCTGGTTATACCCAGCCTGTTATACTCCAACTGGTTATACCCAGCCTGGTTATACTCCAACTGGTTATACCCAGCCTGGTTATACTCCAAAATATTACAAGATAAGCGAAATGTTCGCCTGTTTCAGAAGAGAACCTCCAAAAGTTTCCCATCCAAGTCTCGCACAGGTGTTCGATTAGCGCCACTTTAGCAAGAATGTTTTTACAACCAAGTTTAGCAAAAAAAAAAAGAAAAAGGAAAAAAGAAAAAAGGAAAAAACAGACATGTTGATATCTATTTTATGATATGGCTGAGATATATCGAGGAAGATATGCTCCTAAATATCAATAATGGGTACAAAAAGATCAATAAAAGCATTAGTAAGTAGGTCTGCCTCCACGAAGGACAGGAAAAGCATCAGCAACTCTGAAGGCGTAGATAATGGTATGCAAAATAATAATCGGATCAAATCCAGAAAGGTGACATAAGGACGAAATTGCAGGTGAAACGAGAAGTAATTGAAAGGGAGGTAATACTAATAAAACCAAAGTAGCCGTAGGTGAATGATCAAAGTCTAATTCAATATAGAATGGCTAATTCAGAGCGTACACAAAATTTGAAATGAAATTAATAATTAGTATTACTTTCAGTTGTTTCTGTTCTCAAGAGCATAGTTAAGCACCTTCGCTTACAAGCTAACTGCCGAATTGTCTATCTTCCTCTTCTTTTTCTTCTTCTTCTTCTTCTTCTCCTCTATATCCTTCTTCTCCTTCTCCTTCTCCTTCTTCTTCTTCCTGCTGTTGTTTCCAATGAAGATGCTTCCCTCAGGAATAGCAGCTTTATCCAAAAATATCACAACTCGGTTGCTGTAGGTCAAGTTCAAACGCCACCGACGCCTATACCTGAAGCTTGGCAAACGGGTGGTCAGCCGGGGAAGACGAACAGGTGGTCAGCCGGGGAAGGCGAACGGGTGGTCAGCCGGGGAAGGCGAACGGGTAGTCAGCCGGGGAAGGCGAACGGGTGGTCAGCCGGGGAAGGCGAACGGGTAGTCAGCCGGGGAAGGCGAACAGGTAGTCAGCCGGGGAAGGCGAATGGGTGGTCAGCCGGGGAAGGCGAACAGGTAGTCAGCTGGGGAAGGCGAATGGGTGGTCAGCCGGGGAAGGCGAACAGGTAGTCAGCCGGGGAAGGCGAACAGGTAGTCAGCCGGGGAAGGCGAATGGGTGGTCAGCCGGGGAAGGCGAACAGGTAGTCAGCTGGGGAAGGCGAATGGGTGGTTAACCGGGGAAAGTGGACGGGTGGTCAGGCGGGGAAGGCAAAGCTGTGGCCTCCCTCAGCCCTTTACCTTATTCATCTATCATTCCCTCTTTCCTGTGGTGATCAGTAGTGTATACAGACACGAAAATAACAGAAGCAAGTAATAAGAAACATTTTACAAGTGTAAGGTGATGTAGCAATGGAAGTGCCACAACGTAAGCAAACAAGAATAGGGATAACACAGCTGTAGAGAAATCATCCTTATATACCTTTTCATAGGCCACGAGAATTGGTCGTTACATATCACAATATTGGAGTAGTTTGCCCTACGTAACAAGCTTGTTTGTATCACAATGATGGTAGTTGATGATCCCACTGGAAGTTCTGCCTATATATGCCCATTTACTTTTGCACAATGATTTGCGCATGCACAGACCATACAGATGTGAATTAATGCAATATGCAAATTTGCTGTGGAGTCATGCGTATGTTTGGTACTCATTGTCGTTTGACATCCAGTCACTCTCTTTCTCCACAGGTTTGCATGGGACTGTTCTTAAAGATGTCTCTACCAGAGACTATGCCATCTTCTGATGTGTATTGAGGTGGAGAATGTGCCAGTTGATCAGACACGACATGTGAGTAAAATCCTTTGACGTTCCAAAAGTTCATATCGAAATGACCTCACTATAGTTGGGTCGTATTGCACCCAGTACCGCATCTATGACATATTTGCATACCACTTGTTCAATTATACAATGAAAACCGTTTTACTCTTAACTGACCGAAATAAGGTTCGTGTTCTAACCAATTACACCCACATTCCTTCCTCTTGAAATACGAAGCTAAAAAAAAAAAAAGAAAGAAAAAATGCTGTATTGAAGGCACGTAGATTAACGAATGACTACGGAAAGGGATATTAAAAAAAAAAAAAGATGGCATGAACGAAGCCATGTGGAACTGTTGCTGGGCCAGAGTTGCTATCTAGCGGGAAGTGTTGCCATATAGCTGTAGGGCACGGCGCTGAACTCGCTAAACAAACATGCTGTAATTAACGCTTTTAATGGCTGGTGTTGAGGCGTCATTAGTTGTGTTTGTATTGTATGGTATTGGTTATACAAGGCTGTGTTATTTTTTCCGATCGCCACACGCTCGTGATTTCACGATACGTTTTATTTTTTGTACAGTTTCGACTCAAAGTAACGTAAGTCAATTTCTCAATAATATTTTGTGGTTCTTTGGATCATATGTTTCCTGTTGGAAAAATACACGTTTGGAACTTGTGTTCCACTCATTTTCTTCTTTTCTTGCCGCGATACTGAGCTGAACTTGTGTTTCCTTGTGTTTCTCAAGAGCTCCTCCTCACCAGAACTGATCACTGAGTGAAGAGGAAGTGTGTTCAGTCATAGCTATAGTGGAGAAGTCTTGTTCATCTTGTGTTGCGTTATGGTGTTGCGTCAGCTCCCTGCCCTGTAGCCATGGGAATGTCATTGACAGATATACTGAGAGATGTAGTGGAAACAGGTCGACCTAGAGAGAGAGAGAGAGAGAGAGAGAGAGAGAGAGAGAGAGAGAGAGAGGTCGACCAACATATACAGGGGAGACAGGATGACAGGTCAACCTATATATAGAGAGAGGAAAGAGGTCGACCTACATAAAGAGGGGAGACAGGTCGACCTACATATAGAGGGGAAAGAGGTCGACCTACATATAGAGGGGAGACAGGTTGACCTACATATAGAGAGGAAAGAGGTCGACCTACATATAGAGGGGAGACAGGTCGACCTACATATAGAGGGTACAGGTCGAGCTGTGTAAAGAGGACAGACAGGAAAATCATCCTATAAAATGAAACAGACGAATAGACCTCCATTTTGGAAGATGATCGACCTATCTAAAAATGAAATATATCAACAGAATATATATGTATCTTTCCTGATGATGTGATTATTACACGAAACTGCACTTGGGAACTTATCATGTTTCATTTTCCCCGTGGACTCATAGAAATATATATATATATATATATATATATATATATATATATATATATATATATATATATATATATATATACATATATATATATATATATATATATGATTTTCCTAATTGAATTTCCTAGGAAGATAATAGTCGACTCAATCTAATCCTATATTTCTATTTTGAACTTGGGGAGTGTCGACCATCCGTATCAGATCCAGCTTAATCCACTATCACTAAGCCGCAATCATTTTACAAGTCCCATTAGGGGCATTTAATTACGCCCTTAATGAGCCTTGTACAATTAGTGCAGCACACTGATAATGATGGTCTCGGGTGAATATGAAATATATGGCTGGTGTCTCAGAGACTCAAAGAAGAAAATGTGTAAAATTCGTTGATATATTATATATATATATATATATATATATATATATATATATATATATATATATATATATATATATATATATATATTTATCAACTGACTGTTATGTTTCTTTTTTGTATCTCCCCTGATGATGTGATTATTACACGAAAGTGCACTTGGGATCTAATCCTGTTTCGTTTCCCCGTGGATTAGAAAGAATTTACTCGATCACACACCCAAATGTGTTCTTTTCCATTATATATATATATATATATATATATATATATATATATATATATATATATATATATATATATATATATATATATGACTCCTGGTATTTTCACGTTTATTGTTCAATATAACTCTTCATGGAGAGTGTTAGTCGGTCACTATCTAATCTCTTAATAAATACTTGGTGTGGAATTACTCGTTACAAGAGAGACGAAACAGAAATTACCATAAATGGCTAAATAATTTGCTGCCCAGGATTTTATACCGGTCCAATAAAAAGATATTTACGTGATGCTGCTGAAAAAATTGGATGAAAACAAGATTCAAATCAGGTTTGGTGCAATTGTAAAGTGGTTTTTCTTAAAGATTTTCATCATGTTCTCTTTATTTTAAGGTGTGTGTGTGTGTGTGTGTGTGTGTGTTTCTGTGTCTGTGTACAATACTCGTTGCTTGTTTTAGTAATGTAGATATAGACATAGATATAGATGTGTATATATTCTTGCTATGAGTGAATGAGTGTATGACGCTTAATTCAAGACAAAAGATCGCTAATTAATTTTGCTTTCATTGTATATTAATATGTAATCATTCCTCTCTCTCTCTCTCTCTCTCTCTCTCTCTCTCTCTCTCTCTCTCTCTCTCTCTCTCTCTCTCCTCTCTCTCCCGCTACTTTCTCTCCCTCCTTCTTTCCTTCCTCCCTCTTTTCCCTACCTCCCCCCCCCTCCAGTAACCACCCCCACACACACACCCCCCCCAGACCCCTACCCTCTTCTTCCCTCGACTTATGGTCGTCCTCGTATGGTCGAATCGACCACTTTCCACTTCCCTGAACTCGTCCACTCCTCAGAGTATGTCGCCTGAATTCGTCCTCGCGTAGTCGCTATATTCGTCCTCATTTCCCAAAAATATTCGACCTCGCGTCCTCTCGAACCCGTGTCCTCTTCTGATATTCGTCCACATGTCGTCCTGACATCAGTCCTCTTCGTCCCGTATTCGTCCACAAGTCGTCCTGACATCAGTCCTCTTCGTCCCATATTCGTCCACATGTCGTCCCTACGTTAGAGTCCCCTTTCGTCCCAGATTCGTCCTCATGTCGTCCCTTCTTAGCCCCCCCTCCCCTTTCGTCCCAAATTCGTCCTCCATGCCTAGCATTCGTCCTCATGAAAGCCCTGAATTTGTCCAGCGGCGTCTGAAATTGGGCTTCAGCCTAGCGTAAAAATATCCCCCACCCCCCGCCAGACAACGAGATGAGGAACACTGGATGTGAATCATTTGATTTACCGGAATCATTTATCTCAATCTGTCGAGATGTGAGGAATGTGGACGATTGTGGTCTATTACCCAACGTGCGAGGCATTTAAGGAAAAAATATGTATATATGAAGTCTGTAGCGAGAGTAATCTTTAGGCGTGGAAAAAAACATATATATATATATATATATATATATATATATATATATATATATATATATATATATATATATATATATAGATAGATAGATAGATAGATAGATAGATAGACAAATAAATAAATAGATAGACACATACGTACAGACGTAGATGATAGCTAGATAGATATATGTAGTAAAGGCATGACGTAAACCTCTCCTTCAAGAAACATAAGATTATATTGTGTCATATTTTCATGTAAGATGATTTTCAGCACAAATGAATTCACCATCTTACTCATCATCGTATAAGTACCAGAGCGGCGTAAGCAACCATCATCCTTTCAGCTACTATCCATCTTAAGACAGTAGAAAATATAGCTCAAGATCCTATGTAATATGCTAGCTTGGATAGCCTAGCCTGGCGGAGCTAAAGACGGCAGCTGTATGATATAGTTCTGTGTTCATCCCACAATGATTGTCGGATCCATGGAACAGTTACTGACGGTCTCTAAGCCTTGACTGACTTTCCGCAAGCTCTTTCATTAACTGGAGGATCGAGTGTGAGTTTTGGAGGTAAATACGGTGCTGGCAGCTTACTATTCATCTCCGTTAGCAAGAATTAAGGGGGCCATGTGTGTTCCTGGCGTCCTACTCGACTGAATGGTTGAGGGCGAATGTTTTGATGGCGCCCTACCCGACTGAATGGTGAGGGCGAGTGTTTTGATGGCGCCCTACCCGACTGAATGGTTAGGGCGAATGTTTTGCTGGCGCCCTACCCGACTGAATGGTGAGGTCGAGTATTTTGCTGGCGCCCTACCCGACTGAATGGTTTAGGGCAAGTGTTTTGATGGCGCCCTACCCGACTGAATGGTTGAGGGCAAATGTTTTGATGGCGCCCTACCCGACTGAATGGTTGAGGGCAAATGTTTTGATGGCGCCCTACTCGACTGAATGTTGACCGCTGTTTCTCGTCTTCATCAGTAGCGGATACCTTAATTCAGGAGGCTGATGATACCACCCTTAAGCACTACCCTTTGGGCACAACGATACGACCCTTGATCACGACGGTGCGACCCTTGAGCACGACGGTACGACCCTTGAGCACGACGGTACGACCTTTGAGCACGACAGCACGACCCTTGAGCACTTTGGTACAACTTTTCCTTAAGACGGTTCGGTCGTTGACTTTAACCCTCAAGGATCAGGCCAGAGGTTGAACACCCGTTTCATAATGGTGTTTCCACAGACCTGAACATCTTCTTTCTCAAGACCTTACGGAAACTGACGAGGAACCAGATAGTACCATTGTGGGTCACAGATCTAGAAATCTATGAATATCACCTAGAGGAACCACTCCTATGAGGCAGCTGAGGTCATGGGTAATGGAAAAGTTCTGATTCTAATAGTTTTATATTGGCTGTCAGCTGTTGATTGGCCTCTTATACATGCTCTCTGTTCGTAATTAGGATATATGTGTGTGTGTGTGTGTGTGTGTGTGTGTGTGTGTGTGTGTGTGTGTGGGATTAGAGGGTAAAGAGGCCAATTAATATATGTTTTTCTTTAGGCTTTTGCTCGTCTCTATCCGAATCCCAGTGTGTATTGGTGTTTTTTCTTCGTTGTGGGCAATTAGCTAAGTCACTAAGGTAAGGAACTGTAATATTTCCAGTTCAATTCGATGGTTTCGTCGCTCAAGAATTCGTTAGCTGAAGAAAAAAGTCACACCATTTGACCTCAGACTAGTTTTGCTTTACTAACCTGTTTCTACCACGTATAAGATTAAGACCACTGATAACCTCGTCATAGGCCTGTCTGTCTTTCCCATGTACCCCCATGTTGTCTGTCTTTCCCATGTACCCCCATGTTGTCTGTCTTTCCCATGTACCCCCATGTTGTCTGTCTTTCCCATGTACCTCCATGTTGTCTGTCTCTCCCATGTACCCCCATGTTGTCTGTCTTTCCCATGTACTCCCATGTTGTCTGTCTTTCCCATGTACTCCCATGTTGTCTGTCTTTCCCATGTACCTCCATGTTGTCTGTCTCTCCCATGTACCCACATGTTATCTGTCCTTTCCATGTACCTCCATGTTGTCTGTCTTTCCCATGTACCTCCATGTTGTCTGTCTCTCCCATGTACCCACATGTTATCTGTCCTTCCCATGTACCTCCATGTTGTCTGTCCTTCCCATGTACCCCTATGTTGTCTGTCTCTCCCATGTACCCCCATGTTATCTGTCTTTCCCATGTACCTCCATGTTGTCTGTCCTTCCCATGTACCCCTATGTTGTCTGTCTTTCCCATGTACACCCATGTTGCCTGTCCTTCCCATGTACACCCATGTGCCTGTCTTTCCTAAGTACATTTATATAAACCTGGACAGACCCTAACTTAGATGATAAGTACAAAAAAGTAAACAAAGAGACAATAATCTTGTCTCCTGAAAGAGGCTTCTGACCCGACCATGTAGCATCCTCACCCTGTCCATTATCTCTGTCTCTCCTTCTGTCGAATATCTGTCCATAACTCACAATCAGCCCCTTGCCAAGTATGAAGCAAGCCTTTCAGGGAGTAAAAACAACCCAACCCATGTCCCTTACACCATCGTTCCCCATTTCACTACAGACTGACAAGAAAAGTAATTGACTTTTGTGTCTTCAAATGAAATCATTCGCTTCCTTAAGCTGCAGCCCAATTACACCCTTTCCTCTCTTCCATTGGAGACGAGCAGCTGGGCCGATTCAGCTGGCGCAGCTGTCTTTGGGGGCCTGAATACTGCTTTCCAGCTGTGAGGATTGTTAAGGAGGGTAGACAGACAAAGACACAGGACTATTGTCCTGGATCTATACACGGTGCAATTATATATATATATATATATATATATATATATATATATATATATATATATATATATATATATATATATATATCTTTTTTTTCATACTATTCGCCATTTCCCGCGTTAGCAAGGTAGCGTTAAGAACAGAGGACTGGGCCTCTGAGGGAATATCCTCACCTGGCCTCGTTCTCTGTTCCTTCTTTTGGAAAATCAAAAAAAAAAACGAGAGGGGAGGATTTCCAGCCCCCCGCTCCCTCCCCTTTTAGTCGCCTTCTACGTCACGCAGGGAATACGTGGGAAGTATTCTTTCTCCCCTATCCCCAGGGATATATATATATATATATATATATATATATATATATATATATATATATATATATATATACACACATACATATATATATATATATATATATATATATATATATATATATATATATATATATATATATATATATATATACATATACATACATATATACATATATACATATATACACATACATATATATATATATATATATATATATATATATATATATATATATATATATATATATATATATATATTATACTTTTTCGCTGTCTACCGCGTTAGCGAGGTAGCGCAAGGAAACAGACGAAAGAATGGCCCAACCCAGCCATATACATATGTATATACATACACGTCCACACACGCACATATACATATCCATACATCTCGAGATGTATACATACATATACACAGACAGACATATACATATATACACATGTACATACTTCATACTGTCTGCCCTTATTCAGTCCCGTCGCCACCCCCGCCACACATGAAATGAAAATCCCCTCCCCAACATGTGCGCGAGGTAGTGCTAGGAAAAGACAACAAGGGCCACATTCTTTCACATATATATATATATATATATATATATATATATATATATATATATGTATATATGGGATAAAAAAGGATCGTGTGTCGGATTTGATAGATGTTTTGTGAGGGAGTTTCGAGGAACAACAATAGATGGTGAGAAAGAGATTTGGGCGGCCTAAGACAGATTAGGAATGTCACTGAGAGTCTCAAAGGATTAGGAGTATGAAAGGGTGCGGAGAGCTGGAACTGAAGAGGATTAGGGATTGGCTCTGACACAAGGGATTGGGGAAAAATAAAGATGAGGATATAAGGGAATGAGAGAGAGAGAGAGAGAGAGAGAGAGAGAGAGAGAGAGAGAGAGAGAGAGAGTAAAGTGGTGGTACAGGGTTATTCTGATGGTGATTGAAAGTATATATATGAAAAATACTTAAAGAAGGGTCTGAGACATTTGGGATTTAGGGGTAAATCAATGGAATTGTAGGGAAAAAAATCACTAGAAGTGCAAGGTAAATTGCTAGGAACTTAAGGAAATCCATTAGAAATATGGGGAAAGTCATTAGAAGTATAGGGAAAGCCATTAGAAGTGTCGAAAAATCACTAGAAATGTAGGATAAGTCATTAGAAATATAAGGAAAACCATTAGAAATGTATGGAAAAATACCAGAGGTTTTTTTTTTCTTGCGAGCTAGAGAGAGAAGGGACAAGAAGTGACCAGGACAATGAGAAAGTTCTGACCATTGAGTGAGATGTGGCAGGAAAATTCGCCCCTCTATTCAAAAAAGTTTACAGGCGGGTTTTCTCCCCGTGCGCCACCTAATTCACTTCTGTAACTCTCTTCTATATACACACTCTACGACACATGTCCTCGAGTGCCACACAGCTCTCTCTCTCTCTCTCTCTCTCTCTCTCTCTCTCTCTCTCTCTCTCTCTCTCCCTTCCTTGGCGTTTCCTTTCGGGTAAAAATGTATCAAGATTATCATATTCATTTTTTTTTTTTTCTTAAGGAGGAAACATGTGAGAGTTTGCGAAAGGATCTGAACCGAACGGCGCTGCTACCAAGAGTCCACCGAGATGGAAGACTTGCGCCACTCTCTCTCTCTCTCTCTCTCTCTCTCTCTCTCTCTCTCTCTCTCTCTCTCTCTCTCTCTCTCTCTTCTAGAGAGAGAGAGAGAGAGAGAGAGAGAGAGAGAGAGAGCATTTCCAGAGGTAGTGTGACAGTAAGTGACACACACACACACACACACACACACACACACTGGAGCGTCGCCAGGCAAGTCGTAGTGTGGGGTGGTGGTGGTGGTGTCGGTGGGTTGGGAGGTGGTGAGGTTGTGGTGGTGGTGGGGATGGTGGGGTGGGGTGAGGTGGTGGGGATGGTGGGGTGGGGTGAGGTGGTGGGGATGGTGGAGGGGAGAAGACTTGGTAAAAGTTGTCCAATAATGTACAGGCGGGACTTTCGCCATCCAGGCAGCCCAACTTCAGACATCTTGCGAGATCTCGCAGGCGCCAGTGAAGCTGTGGGAGAAGGAAGAGCCAGATAAAGAAAGCTTATCGGACCCCACCTGAGTGTGGGGGTGTGGGGAAAGAGGGAGAGAGCTGGTGGTGGTGGGGAATGGCGTCTTGCTATGCTCCCCTGCAGGGAGACGAATGGAGGAGGAGCTTTTCTTCTTTTGCAATCATCCCTGAGGGAGAGACGAAAATCCAGTGTCGTATCCTCCCTAAGGGGAGACGAAGAACAAGCTTTGCAATGCTCCCTGAGAGAGGAGAAGAACAGGCCTTGTACTTCTCCCTAAGGGAGTAGAAGAACAAGGCCTGCAGTTCTCCCTGAGAGAGACGAAGAACAAGTCTTTTAGTTCTCCCTGAGCGAGAGGAAGTACAAGCCCGTAATGCTCCCTGAGGGAGGTGAAGAACAAGTCTTGCACTTCTCCCTGAGGGAGACGGCGAACCATACGTCACGCAACCAGGGAGTTTCTTCTCGAAGTCGAAAAGGATTCGAGAGGAAATGCTTCTTATCCCTGTATGCAAATTAGCTCGGTCATGTATCAGTTGAAGGCAAGATCGAACGTGTTTGTGCCTTTTGTTTGTAGAGATACACACACCTGGCGTTCATCTGTGTGTGTATGTGTACCTGTATCTCGTGTGCGTGGCTGTCTGTGTATACACATAGCTTGGGTGTGAGACTGTGTGCCTGTACCCAGCATGCATGTTTGTGAATGTGTACACACATCTTATCTAGATCTGTATATGTACACACGTCTTGTTTACGTGTCTCTAAATGTGCACACACCCCTGATGTACGTCTCCTTGTCTGCGTGCAGCGCAGGAACACAAGGGAATGTAAACAATGGATCACTGGGTCTTGTGTGCCTGTTTGTGATTGAGAAAGACAGAGCATAAGTATATATTGTAAGAGACGGGAAGCAAAGAGACGAGCCAGGAGACTGAGATAAGGTCAGAAGTGCGTCTAGAACGAAACATTTGTCAAGTCTCTTTGTAAACGTATCTGAAAGTCTTGCTTCCAACTCCTCTACTGGATATGTAAATATATGTTGATAATCCTGTTGTAGATAAAGTACTTCGCCTCATTCGAAGTGACAAGTTTTGCCCCACTAGTTTGTCTCCGTTACTTCGAGTGAGATCAGACTGATGTAGCCTTAGAAAACTCCCTGACCCACGACTGTGAAAGACTTTGAGACATTGAAGAATCAACCCACCTCTCCTCCACTCCTGTGCCCCGCCTCGCTGGCTGTCATAGGATTCGTTTCTCAGTCTGGGAAATCATCTCAGTAGCTCGCTGCTGTGCTCGCTCTATTCTCTCTCTCGCCAAGAAGACTAACGCCAGCTTACCACAGTCTTCAAGGATGAGACGTGCCTGTGAATCTCAAAGAATGAAGGTGTGTAGTCCATGTACTTATGAATGAAGGTGTGTAGCCCATGTACTTATGAAGTATCGAATTCCATTTGTCTACTTTCCTGCTATGCTTTGCTTACTTAGCTTTGGGTCGTCGGGGATTATACCCCATGTCTGACTCAGATTAAGTCATCAAACTCTGAATCCCCAAGGACAAGCACTGACGTGATTCAGCTGAAGAGACGTGTATGCAAATGAGTGTTCAATGGAGAGCATTCTCTTTATCTCCAGAGGAATTCCTCCCACCATTTTGGCCTCCTAATCCACGGGGGAACACGAGCACGCCCCTGCGGGACGTCCCTCTCCCTAGTAATGACTTAATCCACTCTAGTCTCTCGTGTCCTGCCCAGTGAAGCCATCCCTGAGCTTGACATACGAGAACGATATCGCTATGGCCATTCAACACCAGAGTCTGCCACATCCCCCCCGACCATAGACTCCGACAGCCTTACGCTGTGGCCAGCGTATTGCCGAGGCTTAGATGCGGTCGTGAAAACACTGGTGTCCCCATGTGTGCGTATAGCAAAGACAAGGGAGAAAGAGAGAGAGGAAAGTAGAGAAAGAGAGAGGGAGATAGAGATCGATAGATCGATAGATAGATAGGTAGAGAGAGAGAGAGAGAGAGAGAGAGAGAGAGAGAGAGAGAGAGAGAGAGATTTTCTCGCTATCTCTCACCCTTTGGCATGTTGATGCACCAAACAAGGAGCTTGCTCACACATCCATCGGTTTTCCAGAATTTTATATTTCCTCTCGCGCTGACTTGGAGACTGACTCTCTCCCTCCCACACCTCTCCCAGCTTGGTCGTCCTCTCTGTCTCTCACTCTCACTCTCTACCCTTCCACAGTTGTCCCCTCTTTCTTTATTGTTTACTGTTATGCCTGCCATAAACCCCCTCACTTAACATACGTGTATTGGGGAGAGTCCCTTTTCAGTAACTCTAGGCGTGGACTTTACCCTGAATTAGCTTGGTAGTGCCCTAATCCAATTGGACGAAGACCCTACTCGCGAAAATAATATATTACATTTAGTTCTAACTACAGATGAGGCTCTTGTTGATGAGGTTGAAGTCAGAGAAATGTTTGGCACAAGGGATCACCAACAAATGTTTGGCACAAGGGATCACCAACAAATGTTTGGCACAAGGGATCACCAACAAATGTTTGGCACAAGGGATCACCAACAAATGTTTGGCACAAGGGATCACCAACAAATCATTTTTGAGGTCGCTTTCTGCCCTACATGTAATGTTGCTCAACATGACGGTCGCGAAAAAGTATCTGTTTAGATATGCAAATCTTAATAGATAGCCATGTTCATGACAGACAAATCTGGGATGATATGGGTAATGGAAAACGACATGAACGTAGAGTGGAAAAGCCTCAAGAAACTTTCAAAGCTGCTAGCAGAAGGGAACAGAAGTGCAGATGCTTGGTAGACGTGTCTGTTTCTACAAAGAAACCAAGATGGTGGCACGGGGAAATAAATATGTGGCTGTTTTCTAAGAAAGCAGCTCATAAGAAACTCAGAGAATCCAGTTACCAAAATGATAAAGTTATGTATATTTGCGTAAAGAAAGTGAAAGTTATACGACAAATTAAAAACATCAATTTGAAGCGTATATTGCTTAAAATAGCAAAAGAAACGCTATGGAGTTTTACAGTTTTGTTGGGAGCAAGAGTCATTACCCAGTCAATAGGTTCATTCATTACGGAAAACGGTGACCTGGTTCAAGACAACGAACTCCTGGCAAAAATATTAGATGACTCTTTATGATCGAAAACACAACTCACGTCCCGAATTGATAAAAGTGGTTACGATTTTCAACAACTTGACACAAAAGCTGAAGACATACCATCAACAATAAATGGAATGAAAGTAAATAAAACGGCAGGTCTTGATAAGTTTTTCGGAGAACAATGAAAGAGGCGAAAAATAAGATAATTAAGTCCTTGACTGACTTTATCAGTAAGTCACTTGATACGGAAATAGTTCCAGATAAATGGAAGTTTTCCACAATGTAACACCGATATTCAAAGAAAGGTGATTAGTCATTGCCCAGAAATTATCCTCCAACTTGTTTGATGTCTGTGGTTGGAAAACTTATGGAAACCATCATTTGAAATAAAATCATAAACCATTTCGGAAAACACCATTTAATAAACGATTTTCTCATGGTTTTCGACGAAATCACTCATGTTTTTGCACATCTATTGATTTCTTTGATGATATGATCAACATGTATGACGGAAGTAAAGCAGATGATGTTATCTACCTAAAGTTTCAAAAATGTTTTCGTTAAGGTTCCCCAGCAAAGGTTAGTAGCAAAAATAAAGTCACATGACACTGATGAAGCTGATGTGTTTCAGTGAATAGAAAATTGGTTGACTCTGGCTGTAAATAAAGAGTTGTGATGAATGGTCAAAAGCCCTGGCATAGTTGGACGTAACAAGTGGAGTGCCACAAGGATCACTTTTAATACTGATAATGGGCGGAATTGCAAGGACATCAAAATTCGCTGATGATACAAAGCTGAGAAATTTATTTTCAGATAAACTGAAACATATACAACTTCTAGCTGACAAGCTGATGAACTGCGCTCATAATTAAAGAATGAATTCTAATATCGATAAGTGCAAAGTTTTTCATATCAGTAACAAAAAGGAAAAGGCAAGCTACAGTATTTTTTCGAATAAACTGCAAAAGGTAAATTTAGGAAAACGTGATAATCTCTGGTGACCTATAACCAAAAAAGCAGTGCATAGAAACAATGAAAAGAGCGAACAAAATTCCTGTATTCAAAGTCAGGGTCTTCGAATCTAAATCCAGCGAAATCATCCTCATTCTACAATTCAATGGTTTGTTCATATCTTGAATATTGTGTTCAGTTTTGGTTACCCTTCCTAGATAAAGCCACACACAGAATTGAGAGAGAGTACAGTGTTGAGCTACCAAGATAATTCCCGGACTGAGAAACAAATAGTACGAGATCAAATCAAACGACTTGAATCTATCTAGCTAGAAATGAGAAGGTTAAGAGGTGATCTAATACAAGTATTCAACATTATCAAGCGCTTTGATAGTATTGATCCATCAAGTTACTTAAGACTTGATTCGTCTATTTTCACTCGTAGTAATGAATACAAACTCGTGGGCAACAGTTCTGCCTCGATTGAGGCAAAGTAAGTGTTTTTCAACGGAATTGTTTACATATGGAACAATTAGAGTGGTTTAAAGCAGCGCTACAGATACGTTAAAGGATAGACTTCATAAGTACTTCGCTTCAAATCTACGACTTTCATTATTTACCTCTCTATAGTCACAATATAAAGGATATTATCTTAGCATTATCTGCGTGCCTTCAAACTTTTACCACACTAATCTGTGAGTTTCCGATAATCTTCCACTAGCACAAAACAGCCTCGAAAGGACCCAGTGGTCTGTTTTCTTTTGAGATCTTTTGTATTCCTTTGTAATTGATATACATTTTCTTTGTTGACTCGAAAGAAAGGAAAGAATACTACCCAAGTGTTTTCGCATGTCGTATAAAGCTGTTTGGGAAGGGCGGGAACGAGAGGCTGGAAATCCTCCTCTCCTGTATGATCACTTCCCAATCGAAGGAACAGTGGAAGGGGCCAAGTGAGGATGCTTCTCTTAGGCCCAATTATCTGTTACAGACGCAACCTCGATGACGTAGAAGACGAGGAACAGACATGAAGAGAGGATGTGTGTGATCCAGGAGTGGTAGATGATATGTGTTTGAACTCGATCTTTGCTTTATGGACATTGTGTATCAAGTATCTGGATCTGAAGAAGCATGTGATTGGGTTAATGGATGTCTCTCGTGTCAGGAGCCACCAATGGGATGTAGGGCGTGGTTTTTCGCGCCTCACACACGACAGGTAGAGACAGAGTGTGTGGTAATGAGGCCACTGTTCTGTTCCTGACGCTAACCTTGCTGCGGTGGGGGAGAAAAAAAAAGGATTTTGTACGAGGCGAACATTTCAAATCCCTCACCAGTCGTCTCTGGCTAGGATGCTTACGTTACAAAATCTCTCCAACTCTCAAATTAATATCATTGTTCTTTCTTTTGAGACATGATGCTTCCTCTCTCTTCTTATCTCTTTTTCTAGACTTCATTCCTCAGTCTGGACATAATTTACATATACAGCGGGATATGTAATTCGTCTTACACACCTCTGTATGATCCTGGAGGGAGAATCTTGGCGTCCAATTCTGCATATTACGGCACAAAATTTTCTCCCTCCGCCTCACATCTTGCCTGATCTGCTCTCCTTACGTGGGTAGGAAATTCTCCCTCCACCAACAGCGGATCATTAGGGAAAACGTCGCCTCAGTCCTGCCTCAGCGGAAACTGGTGGCCATCCTGACAGATATGAGAGGATGAGGGATTCAGGAGGATGATGAGGGGAGGGGGCCTGGGAGAGGGAGAGTGAGGGAGAGGGAGAGGGAGGGAGAGGGTGAGTGCTGGAGGTAGCAAACTCTTCGTCCTGTGTATTGTCTAAATCTCACACCTCATCTTTCCCATCTTCTCAAAACCATTCAACCCCCCCTTCATCTTTCGACCTTTGACATCTGACTCCTTGATCCTTGATCTCTTGACCCTTGGCCTCTTAGCCCTTGATCTATCGACCCTTGACCTCTTAGCCCTTGATCTCTCGACCCTTGACCTCTTAGCCCTTGATCTATCGACCCTTGGCCTCTTAGCCCTTGATCTATCGACCCTTGACCTCTTAGCCCTTGATCATTCGACCCATAATAAACTCCTGACACACGGCCTCTTAAATCCATGATCTCTTGAAGCTTGACCTTCTAATCTTTGACCTCCTTCCCCTTGCGCTCTGGCACATTTGACCTCTTCGATAAGCCTCACACAAGAGACTCCCATGGATATCAAGATTGTGTAGATAAGGAAGAACTATGACCTTGGATTAGTGACGATCTCACCAAGGTGTAGTGTTGGATAGCCAAGCCTCGCGCTGGTTGGACGTGACAAGTAGCGTGCCACGGGGGTCATTTCTTGGTCCCATTCTTTTCATTCCATATTTCGATGATCTAGAATGTAATGCTAGTGAGGTGTAGAGATGATGTTCTTGATGGTGAGGGACAAGATGCACTAGATGGAGAGAGAGAGAGAGAGAGAGAGAGAGAGAGAGAGAGAGAGAGAGAGAGAGAGAGAATTATTACCTACATATTCTTCCGTTCGCATCGCATCGCCTCATACCTCATAAACCAACTCACATGAGAACCAGAAGTGGCAGCAGGCCTTTCCAAAGGGTCACATCAACACGCAAAAAAAAAAAAACTACGCTGTATTATTTCGTTTTTTGAATTCGCAATATTTTTTTTTCTGCACCCCCCCCCCCCCAAAGAATCGCAAAGTCTATCGCTATCTTGCCTGTGGGCGTGATGGTGAGGAGGGAAGGTAAGCCAGCGATAAGTTCTGCCACGTTCTCCAACGACGCGATTCTGGGCGAAATTTATGCATTAAGGGGAGAGAGAGAGAGAGTTGGGGGGGTGTGTTGTCTATAGTGTGTGTGTGTGTGTGTGTGTGTGTGTGTGTGTGTGTGTGTGTGTGTGTGTGTGTAGCCGTAAAAGGGACAGAGGATAACGTTTAGTTCACAAGAGGGTAATGGAAGGAGGGAAAGGAGGGAAGGAGGGAGGGAGGGAGGGAGGGAAGGAACGAAGGAGGGAGGGAAAGGAAGGATCGAATGAGGGAGGGGAGGAAGGAGGGAACGAGGGAGAGAGGGTTAGGTGGAAGGGCGAACAGAGGGAGAGGGTGAGAGAGAGAGAGGAAGGAGAAGGGTGGAAAAGAGGGAGATAGAGGGAAGGGAGAGAAAGTGAGTGAGGGGAAAAGAGAGAGGAAGAGAGATCGCGATGGAAAAGAGGGAAAGGGAAAGAACATTTGAGAAAGGGAGATTGAGAGGGAGAGAGAGAGAGAGAGAGAGAGAGGGAGACAGACATCGAGATACAGGAAAAAGAAAGAAAGAAAGAAAAGAAATAGGAGGATCAATGGAGAGAGAGAGAGAGAGAGAGAGAGAGAGAGAGAGAGAGAGAGAGAGAGAGAGGATTAAATGACCCCCCATAACAGCCCTTGTCTGACTGGACCCCCACCTGCCGACACACATACGCACGAACTAAGCCCCATGTACTCTCTCTCTCTCTCTCTCTCTCTCTCTCTCTCTCTCTCTCTCTCTCTCTCTCTCTCTCTCTCTCTCTCCTGTCAGTTCCCATGCTGGGAAAAAGAAAAGATTCTTACACTTATATAAAAGACGTAACCACTAATGTCATTTATCAGTAAATGAATAATTAACATTAGGATAACTGGTATATCATATATGATATAGCAATGTTGAAATGGTCGTATATCGCGTGTCTATGATGCCATTTCGGGAAATTTTCATAAAGTGTTTAATATTTAAGTGAGTGATATCATTAGATGCCTTCCACAATGCTTCGTTCATGTTTGTTTAATGCTGATTTGCATAAGATTTAGGAGAGAAGGACTCAGAGATGATGATGGTGATGTTAATGATGATGATGATAATGGTTTTTGATGTTTCACTCTGTTTCACCGGTGTTTCACTCGTTTCATCAGTTTCATCAATGTTACCAGATTAATTAGTGTTTTGCTTTATTTTTCTTAATGTTTCGTTCATGCGTCACCAGTTTTTCATCAGCATGATTAGCGTTTTTTTCAACCCTGAAGTTCTGGGTAATGGAAAATGATCCCTAAGTTCCCACTACATAGAGACGAAAATTTAATATTTCATGATCTCCTCATTGTCGACCCCGTCCCTCATAGAGAAAGCCTGGAGGATGGAAAAATAATCCTTAAGCAGCTCATACAGAAGGACGAAAACTGAATAGTGCCCCAATGCCATCCCAAGTACTGGGTTACGGGATAATCATCCCAAAGTAACTATTACCCAAGGGTGACAAGTGAATAATTTCACGTATTTCAAATGTCACTTTTGGTATTTTGATATTCAAACAATATTCACCAATAGCAACAGTAGTTTTTTTTTTTTTAACCACCTAATATTATTACGTTCTTTTGTTTACATGGAGTAAACACAGAGCTGAACACTAACAAACAAGTCAAACAAAAAAACAAAAAAAATTGTTAGTTGGAAACATCCTCCGACATCATGCAAATGAGAATTTTCGAATCGTGTTTATAAATCAAATCTGCCAGAATATATATATATATATATATATATATATATATATATATATATATATATATATATATATATATATATCTTTTTTTTCTTTCTTTCTTTTTTCTTCTTCCTGTAAGCCAGCCCACTCATGAAAGCGAGTAAAGTTTGCGAGTGGAGGAGAGGGGAGAGTGGGGAGTGGGTGGAGTGGGGAGTGGGGAGATGGTGGGGAGATGGTGGGGAGATGGTGGGGAGATGGTGGGGAGATGGTGGGGAGATGGTGGGGAGATGGGGGAGATTGGGGGGGGAGGTGATACACCTGTCAGAGAAGTTAAATATTTGACCGAGGCCAAATTCTTTGACAGGTGACTTTTCAATGAAATTTATGCATTACGCCAATATGCTCAGCTGAATGCGAACGCTGATGAAATTGGCAAACCTGCCAGACTTTGCCTCTCGTGGAGAGGGGAGAGGAGAGAGAGGAGAGGGAGAGGAGAGAGAGAGAGAGAGAGAGAGAGGGGAAAGATTATCCATGGTGGGTGTCAAGAGAGAGAGAGAGAGAGAGAGAGAGAGAGAGAGAGAGAGGAAAAGTAGAGAAAATAGGAGGAATAAGAGGAAAGGGTGTGGAGAAAGAAGAGGAGGAGGAAGAACAGGAAGAGAAAGAGGAGGAGGAACGGGAAGAGAAAGAGGAGGAGGAAGAGGAGGAGGAGGAACAGGAAGAGAAAGAGGAGGAGGAACGGGAAGAGAAAGAGGAGGAGGAAGAGGAGGAGGAGGAACAGGAAGAGAAAGAGGAGGAGGAACGGGAAGAGAAAGAGGAGGAGGAAGAGGAGGAGGAGGAAGAGGAGGAGGAGGAACAGGAAGAGAAAGAGAAGGAGAAAGAGGAGGAGGAAGAGGAGAAGTAGGAGGAGCAGAAAAGTTATAGTTCTCCCAGTCCTGGCAGTTATGGTAACAACTATAGCCACAGTTATAGTGGCAGGAATGTAGAAAATACACCCACACACACATCTGGCAGACGTCCACTGTCCTTCATGGTTTGTTATGCACGAGAGACGAGGTTCACATGTGGCCACACACACACACACACACACACACACACACACACACACACGCACACACACACACACACACACGCGCGCGCGCACGTGTGTCATGTGCACACCTCCGTCATGGCGTGTCTCTCCTTCCTTGAGATAAAGGCGTTTGGCTGAAATATGCATATGCAAATCAGGGACGGTCCACTGACGCTCAAGAAAAGGAGAGACGGTTCTTGTACTCATGTGTAGCCAACGTGTCCCCAGCTGACTCACTGAATAAGCGCTGTGGGACACACAAGTGCCGGGATTTCTGGTTATTTTCTATGTCGCTAATGGTATATGATCTTTTACCTGAATATCCTAATTTCGGTGAATATATATATATATATATATATATATATATATATATATATATATATATATATATATATATATATATATATATATATACATCCCAGCCTTAGTCATGTACTCATTTCTCGTTTGGCCCCTCCGAAGGTAGGATGAAGAGCTGTGTTTACTGTGGGCCGACGGCCCGGCCCAGAATTCGAACTCATGCGGTGGGCCTCCGTACGTGACTGAATTCCATTCCTACACGATCAAGTACTAGTATCTGAATCTTTCTTTTTTGTCTTTTCTCCTCACATACTGATGTTCCACTATTCTCCCTCATATTTCCATGTGTCTGTTGCCCCTTCTTCTGTTGCTTTCTCTGTTGCCCGTAACGGCCTTGTTAGGATGGTTTGGGTGGGTCTCAACGGGAGGAAAGTGGGTAGATATGGTCATTCGGGATCAGCTTAAATATAATGTGATTGCGAAGCTTTGGTGTCTATAATCGGTCAGTTCGAAGTGAAAACGACTTATCAAGGCTCCCCAGTCGAACCCCAGAACATGGCCTAGTTTTCCCCTCTATGTTGCACAACTGGTTCTCCTTTTCCCTCCCTCAACGCAAATGCAAAGCCTTTTGCTCCAGGATCAGCCGATGCTCAGCCTGTGGCACCAATGCAGTGTTCATCAGCATCAAATAAATGATCGTATACTATATAAAAGGGATCGGGATAGCACGGCATCTATTATGTATTGTCAGCGGAGGGGCGACGGAATGAAAGGGTTACGTATTGATAAGGGGCCACTAAACCTCCCCCCCCCACCACCACCATTTAGGGCTTCATTCATTCATCCCTGAAGTATTGTATGTATTTATTTCAGCGACAACATTGTGTACGTTTATACTGAGTCACCATTACACACACACACACACACACACACACACACACACACACACACACACACACACACACACGTCAAGGTCGATAGTATCCCAAAAACCACGTTAACAGGCCTGTTATCATCTCAGGACGGATGATAACTATCATTATCCTGGGTTGTTATCCTTCCAGAGTGGTCAACGACCATCGTATTGGGCTGTTAGCATCCCGTGCGTGTGTGTGCGTGTGTGTGTGTGTGTGTGTGTGTGTGTGATGATCATAGGCCATAATGTGATGAGATAATTGCCATCATCTTAAAGCATCATTGTCGTCCGAGTGTTATCTCTGTTATCAGTAATCTCCCTACAGTCCCTCCCTTCCCTTTTGCCCTCCCTTCTGTCCTGTCTCTCCCTCCCATCTCTCCCTTCCTTCCTCCCTCCCTCCTCCTCCTCCTCCTCTCCGTTTCCCTCCCTCTCCCTGGAGCTGAGTCGTGGGTACACAA
>NC_092257.1:4918569-4941069 GCF_036320965.1 Panulirus ornatus
TTCACATATACGACCTTTATTCACATATTATATGACTTATATTCACATATGCGACCTTTATTCACATATTATATGACCTATATTCATATATGACCTATATTCACATATTATATGATTTTACTCCTCATACACCAGACTGGAAAAATTCTTCCCAGATCCATTAGCCAGATGTCAAGTTACCCTCCCTCATTTCCACCTTCCATCACTTCCCAGCCTACTTCATCCCTATTAGCCTCCCTCGACCCTCATTACCAGCCTCCCTCATCCCTATTAGCCTCCCTC
This sequence comes from Panulirus ornatus, assembly GCF_036320965.1. Taxonomy (NCBI): domain Eukaryota; kingdom Metazoa; phylum Arthropoda; class Malacostraca; order Decapoda; family Palinuridae; genus Panulirus; species Panulirus ornatus. The sequence goes on from NC_092257.1 coordinate 4,918,852, forward strand.
GACCCTCATTACCAGCCTCCCTCATCCCTATTATCCTCCCTCGACCCTCATTATCAGCCTCCCTCATCCCTATTATCCTCCCTCGACCCTCATTATCAGCCTTCCTCATCCCTATTATCCTCCCTCGACACTCATTATCAGCCTCCCTCCTATTATCCTCCCTCGACCCTCATTATCAGCCTTCCTCATTCCTATTATCCTCCCTCGACACTCATTATCAGCCTTCCTCATTCCTATTATCCTCCCTCGACCCTCATTATCAGCCTCCCTCATCCTTATTATCCTCCCTCGACCCTCATTATCAGCCTTCCTCATCCCTATTATCCTCCCTCGACACTCATTATCAGCCTCCCTACTATTAGCCTCCCTCGACACTCATTATCAGCCTTCCTCATTCCTATTATCCTCCCTCGACCCTCATTATCAGCCTCCCTCCTATTAGCCTCCCTCGACACTCATTATCAGCCTTCCTCATTCCTATTATCCTCCCTCGACACTCATTATCAGCCTTCCTCATTCCTATTATCCTCCCTCGACCCTCATTATCAGCCTCCCTCATCCCTATTATCCTCCCTCGACACTCATTATCAGCCTTCCTCATTCCTATTATCCTCCCTCGACCCTCATTATCAGCCTCCCTCCTATTAGCCTCCCTCGACACTCATTATCAGCCTTCCTCATTCCTATTATCCTCCCTCGACACTCATTATCAGCCTCCCTCATCCCTATTATCCTCCCTCGACCCTCATTATCAGCCTCCCTCATCCCTATTATCCTCCCTCGACACTCATTATCAGCCTTCCTCATTCCTATTAGCCTCCCTCGACACTCATTATCAGCCTCCCTCATCCCTAGCCTCCCTCATCCCTAGCCTCCCTCACTATACTCCTCAGTATCACCTTCCATTTCCCCTCACGACGTCAAAGATGCTCCACAGCTGAGTCGATAACCCGAGGCCGGCCACTCTCTCTCTCTCTCTCTCTCTCTCTCTCTCTCTCTCTCTCTCTCTCTCTCTCTCTCTCCATCACTCCATAGGCGACCTGATTAACAGCTGGAAATTAGAAAACTCTTTAAATAAAGCCATTCCCTCATCTGTGGAAAATGGGAAGAGAGAGGGGTCTCTCTCTCTCTCTCTCTCTCTCTCTCTCTCTCTCTCTCTCTCTCTCTCTCTCTCTCTCTCTCTCTCTCTCTCTCTCTCTCTTCAGGAGGAGGGAGGGAAGGGCTTTTGTCTGAGAGGTCCTTAGAAGTGAGAATCGAGGCGCCATCATCAAAGGCCGACCTCCACTTGTGTTCAATATGTCTGGTGTCATGTTGTTAAGAGGGTAAACAATGGCTTTACGCCGCTTCATTGTCCTCTCTCTCTCTCTCTCTCTCTCTCTCTCTCTCTCTCTCTCTCTCTCTCTCTCTCTCTCTCTCTCTCTCTCTACGATGGGCGCCACGTTTTAACCCCCCACCCGCCTCACAGCAGCAGAGAGAACTACTGTTTCGGTCTTGAAGCCAGACGTGCGCTCGTAAATAAGTAGGTAGGTAAGGTTAGTAGGTAAGGTAGGTAGATAGATAGGTAGGTAGGTAGATAGATAGGTAGGTAGGTAGGCAGGGTGGTAAGCAGGTAGGTAGATAGGTAGGTAGGATGGTAGGTACGTATGTGGGTGGGTAGGTCAGTAGTTAGGTAGGTAGGTAGGCAGGCAGGATGGTAAGCAGGTAGGTAGATAGGTAGGTATTTTTGTGTGTAGGTTGGTAGATAGATAGGTAGGTAGGTAGGATGGTAAGCAGGTAGGTAGATAGGTAGGTTGAATGGTAGGTAGGTAGGTAGGTATGTATGTATGTAGGTAGGTAGAATGGTTAGTAGGTATGTATGTGGGTAGGTAAGTAGGTAGGTAGGTAGGTTTGTGGGTGGGTTGGTAGGTAGGTAGGTACTTCTAAAACTGAGAGTTCACTGCTTATGTCTTTCTTTCATCTCACTTTCCTCCCTCCCTACGCCTCTCTCTCTCCCCTCTCCCTTCGCCTCTCTCTCTCCCCTCTCCCTACGCCTCTCTCTCTCTCTCCCCTCTCCCTACGCCTCTCTCTCTCTCCCCTCTCCCTAAGCCTCTCCCTTATTCCTCTAGGCCCTTCCCTTCTTTCCTTACCCCTCCTCCTTCTAAGCCTCTCCCTCTACCTTTTCCAAGCCTTTCCCTCCTGCTTGTCTAAGTCCCTCCCTCCCTCCTTCTGTAATCGTCTCCCTACATCTTTTCTGAGCCTCTCCCTGCCCCTGGCGTAAGCCTCTCCCTACCACCAGCGTAAGCCTCTCCCTGCCCCTGGCGTAAGCCTCTCCCTCCTCTCCCAGCGTCAGAGGAGCATCAGGTAAGCGCCTTAAGCAATGTGAGAGAGACCAGATGTTGCCATGATAATGTATCACCCCAGGATCACAAGGCGGCTGGCCACCAGCTCCCCTCCTCCCCTCCCTCCTGGACTCCCTCACCCTCCAGTCTTCCTCACCCCCAGGCTCCTCACCCCCGTCTTCCTCACCCCCGTCTTCCTCACCCCCGTCTTCCTCATCCCCGTCTTCATTACCCCAGTCTTCCTCATCTAAGCCTCCCTCGCCCCTGCTTCCCTCACATCTAGCCTCCCCCCACCCAAGTCTTCACACTGACCGGCTGTGCTCATGTGTTCTGGCAACAGTGATGGTGGTAGTCAGTGGTGTTCTGGCAACAGTGATGGTGGTAGTCAGTGGTGTTCTGGCAACAGTGGTGGTGGTGGTAGTCACCTCCATTCTGACAACAGTTGTGGTAGTGGTGGTAGAAAGTGTTGTCACTTCCACCTGAGATAGTTCATCTTTAAATATAGATATAGATAAGAGCCTACCTAGCCAAGAACAAGGGTTCGACGCCCGACGTAATAGACGTTTATGTGATAATCAAATTACATCAACTGGATGGTTTTATCTAGAGCAGGTGATTTAATTTATATAATTTATATTGTTTCGTATTATGTACATTAAGTATATGACCGTAATTACCAAGGAAAAATGGTGATTATTCATGATAATGTACTTGCACCAACTTAATATTGGGCTTATCAACTTTTAAAAAAGATATAATGATAAATGAGCAACTTAATGCAGGAAGTAAGTTAAAAATTATGTTGAATTTTTACTGGAAAAAAATTAGACCAATAGCAACCAGTCGACGAGAATCCTAACTCGTTTCTATGTTTTGTTCCACTAATGTTCCTCGCTTATAATTCCTAGAGGAAAATGGGCAGTCTTTAATATTTCGTATTCTTATATTTATGCGACTGATTTATGACAATTGAATTTGAATTATATTTTTTCTAAACTTCTCATATCTTCGGTGATATTTTTCCGACACAAATAAGCGAAAACTAAGACTTTAAACTGATCTTTGGTCAGTTTTCGCATGCGCTGACTGATGGTTGGATTGCGCATGCGCTGAGTGTTGGTTGGATTGCGCATGCGCTGACTGATGGTTGGATTGCGCATGCGCTCTCGCACCTCACGGCAGGTCGCTTCGTCCTCCTCAGTTTCAAGAACTAAGATGGCGGCGCGCGTAGGATGATCCACGAATTACCTTGAATTATCGTGCGTCATCGCTTGAGATCATCGGAATTGGCAGTGTTGTGTTTGATAGACATTTGTGCATTTTATTAGTGAGGTGTCATACGTGTGAGAGAATCAGAAAGTGAATTAAATTCGTTATTGATAAAACGGAAAGGGTAGACTCGGAATCCCAGCAGCGAGCTACGTGCACAATGGCGTTTGAATGTGTGATAATTGGATGGTATCTTCTTTCGCCCTAATCAGGTAAGAACTGGTTGTTCATTTTAAGTTAAATTATACCAGACATAACTGAAGGATTACTAAGTTATCTTAGGGTAAGTTAGTTCGGGTCTCAGGATTGGTAGGTTGTATTTGTTGGGTCTGAAAGTCACAAGATGGCGCAAATGTAATAAGTCATTACTTCAAAATTAGATTTAATCCATTAACTTTTGCCGTAGTTTACAATTAAAGATAACAGAAAGATAATATTACTGTTACATAGCTAATATTGATTCAGTTTTGTCTAATGGTATGAGTTTTTTTTACGTTAGAATTAACTTAAGTAAGTTTGCATGTTGTTATAGCTAATGTTTACTAACAGTTAAAGACCATCTGCCACAACCCAAATATCATTGTGACGTCATAGTAGTTGCAATGTTGCTACTATAAAACATTACGTATTTTTTTAAGCCAAAATGAATATGGTATTATTTAATCATTTGTTATGATTAGAGCATTTAGCTGAATGCCTTTATAAATTTACTCAAAAATATTAATGAATTTTAAAACTTTGCTCACGAAAAAAAATGATATAATCATACATACGACAACATGAGATTTAAAACGTAAAGATCTTTAAGGAGTTGCCACCGATTGAAATAATTTCCTAATTCCTTTTATTACTTTATTACAACTCTTTACTGGTAATATATCTGTCCAATCATACGAAAGATCTTTAGAATTATATAAACGAAAAGTATTCGTGTATCTTATTCAAGACAGAAATTATGCAAATCAAGATATTGACAATCTAAAAATTTAAAGAAATAGTTGCCTAATGTCGCCAACGTCTGAAAATTTAAAAAAATAGTTGCCTATTGTCGCCAACGAAAATGTGTATAAACCCGTCATTTTCTGAAAATTCAATCATATACTCATGTTTAGAGTCTAGATTATTCACTTAGATATGTAAGTATATAAGAGTAAGCTAAAAAAGAAAAAAGTAGATGTCTCTTCCATAGACACAGAAAAGCATGAAAATTCAGTTCAATTCAGTCCCGTTTCAGCCAATGGCATCAATGAATGGAATGATACCAACTGAAGAAATTTGCTCCACATTTATTTCTAATTAATCTCTACATTTGTTTATGATGTAGTGATAAAAAATATTGTTTATATATCAAAAATTTTCATGATAATCAAATGGTTTATTGGTAGTTAAACTGATGCAGAAGAGAATGAATATAAAAACAGTGATATTCAAACTTTTTAAAAGTTTATGAATGAAGTTTAAATACCTTGCTTTATGAATGGAGTTTAAATACCTTGGCCGTTACTACTACGATTCAGTTAAATATCCGGAACTTTAAATTTACGAGACGCGTAAGATTTAAAGGTCAGGGGGGCGCGCGGGGCCGCTGTGAATGACCTTGACGGGCAACATTTCATTGCGTTACTAAAATACTCATTATTTCGCTGTTTTTTTTTATATATACATTCTGCCTTACGTTTTTATAGATAACATAGCTATAGGGTTATTTTATAGAGACTTAAACTAAAAGTTAAGAAATAAAAGGACTAAGTTTGGATTCTCAAAGGGCATGAATGAATCATAAGTATTTTGATGTCACTTTAGAATTTAAAGACCCATGAAGTTCACGGTTTAAATGTCCTTCGCTCGCTGAATTTAAATATCCGTTGACCATAGAGTTGAACTGCTTTTATTCATCAGTTTTTGATGTCTTAACAAGTAATGCATCCAACGAAACTGAACTTAAAGTGAAGAATAGCAAAGGAAAACGAAAGTGTATTTTAAACTACCCACATAGTGACGTTTAAAATACCTGTCTCGTTTAAATACTTGGGATGCGCGGGGTTTAAACGTCTGTCCCCTTAGGGTTGTGAACCGCGTTGCACTAGATTTAAATGTTCATGCAGCACGGGGTTTAAATAGCTGAGGTGTGCGGGTTGAAGTGTCTGTCGTCGCCCACGGCGTTTAAATAATTCCTCCGCGCCCTGTACTAACACCGTAATATATATATTCCCCATTTTCTGGTGAGTAGTTAATTGTTTGCAGTTAGTGATATATGTAGTACTAGGGGGGGACGGGGGGGGTATTCTACACTTGTGGTGCCCCATCTCTTGAACTAACCCTCCTATCATGGAAATCTATATAGTTTTGAATGTTACTGATATATTTCTATTTACGATTTGTATAGTTTTGAATGTTACTGATATATTTCTCTTTACGAATGTTAGTGATATATTTCTATTTACGATTTATATAGTTTTGAATGTTAGTGATATATTTCTATTTACGATTTATATAGTTTTGAATGTTACTGATATATCTATTTACGATTTGTATAGTTTTGAATGTTACTGATATATTTCTATTTACGATTTATATAGTTTTGAATGTTACTGATATATTTCTATTTACGATTTATATAGTTTTGAATGTTACTGATATATTTCTATTTACACTCATCGGCTTATTCCAGTAATCCATGACTATGATACAAGTGATTTATTTACATTTTTTTTTTCCTAAAAGAAAACCTTGCTAAATGCCTTGCTATGGTTGTCAGGTATTCCATTCTTGCTTAATTTCTTGCTATGGTCTTTCGTTATTCCATTTTCGTAGCTTAAGAGGAATTGTTCGCTCTCGACATCCTCTGGCTGGTCCAGTAACTTGGAGGGTTTTGATCAAATTAGCCCTAACTCTTCTCTCGTCACTAATGAGCATTTTTAAGGTCTCTCCCCTTTCACCGCAATTCAGTTATCTTAAGACTAGTACCATCTTTGGCGCCCTCCCTCATTCGGGGCCTTACGCCAGTGTGTGTGTGTGTGTGTGTGTGTGTGTGTCCGAAAAGGAAAATGCTTTTTGCCACGTTTTCGAAGTAGATGACAGTAGCGTGTGTCTCTCTCACTCCTCGTCGTCGTCCCTGGTCGTGTTCAATCGAGCAACATCATCGCAAAACTGTAGCGTAAATGTGCTGGATTGCCTTCCTCGGCCAGCTCAACTTACCCCAGTATTTACGTCAGCTTTCTGGTGGGGAGAAACACATGTCATCACGAGGCAGTGGATGGCACAGCCATCTATAGCCTTCCCCCTCGATCCTGTAGACCCAACACGACCAAAACATCTGCTTATCCCCCCAAAAATGGGTGGTGGCGTTCCACACGTGTCGTCATTATTTGTACCATGAGCAAGTTTTATAAAGGATCGTGCATCTAGGGTGGTTATTTCCTCCCCCTCCTCCTCCTACACCTCTCTCTCTCTCTCTCTCTCTCTCTCTCTCTCTCTCTCTCTCTCTCTCTCTCTCTCTCTCTCTCTCTCTCTCTATCTATCTGTCTGTCTGTCTGTCTGTCTGTCTGTCTGTCTATCTATCTATCTATCTATCTATCTATCTATCTATCTATCTATCTATCTATCTCTCTCTCTCTCTCTCTCTCTCTCTCTCTCTCTCTCTCTCTCTCTCTATCTATCTATCTCTCATCCAGAAAAACAAGTGCCTCCCACCATCTCTCGATTCCTCAGGTGACCCGCCCGTGTTTACAACCATCCTTTTCACCTTCCTGCCCTCCTGCTGCTTCCCAATTCCCTATTTCACAGGTATTATTTCTGGCACTGTTCCCCTGAGTTGTCTGCGTGCGCCCCCGCTATTTAAGGTTCGGGCCTGAGGCACGATTTTAGGTGCTGCTTCCCATAGTTTTTGTGTGTGTGTGTGTGTATGCAGAGCAACCACACGAGGATTGACCGTTATGGTACCTCGTCCTTCCCTTCTTAAAACAGTTCCGCCTTTGAAAAGTCGGGTCTACGAACTCGTGAGGAACTTTGAAGACACGGACACGTGAGGAACTTTAAAGACACGGACACGGGAGGAACTTTAAAGACACGGACACGGGAGGAACTTTAATTAACTTCTTCACTATTTTTCTTGTCCTTTTCTCCCATCACCCAAGACAGCCGTGATTGGCCTCACGTCTGTCACATGGCGGGTCACTCCCCGGTGGAAATAAAAAGCTTTATTATATACGTGATAGTGAAGCTCACACACACACACACACACACACACACACACACACACACACACACACACATAGAAAAAAAATGAACAAACAGAATACAATTTAAACTTGGAAGCGGAAGTAAATAAAACGTGCACCCAATATCTGAAGTGGGAAGGTCGACTCTCACTCTCTCTCTGTCTCTCTCTCTCTCTCTCTCTCTCTCTCTCTCTCTCTCTCTCTCTCTCTCTCTCTCTCTCTCTCTCTCTCTCTCTCTCTCTCTTTCATACTATTCGGTATAACGTTATCAGGGTAGATGATCGAGTCAAATACATGCCAACAGTTACATGACCTAACCACTGGTAGTTTGTATTTTTTTTTTTCAAAACTGTATGTAATCTGTCTAAAGAAAAAACAAAGTTGTTCACATTCATCTTAAGTAAAGAGAACATTCATATGGCTGAATATATTCTCAGAAGTTAGACTGTTTGTAAGAAAAAAAAGCAGCGAGTTTAAATTAGATTACATTTGTTAGACTCGTTAGTTTTGTCAAATGTTTGAATTTCCAAAAAACTGGATAGGATGAAAAGATGGGAGTTGGTTTCGTATGAATTTTAATGTTTACACGAAAGAAAACAGTTTCTGTGTACTGATGTAAATATCTGTACATGATATTGTAGGTCTTTCATTAACTTCATTTATGTCTAAAGTCACCATACCCTTTTGATGTGTATGCAAATGTGTATGAAACAAGTGTGTATAGGTATGTGGTTATTTTGTGTGTGTATATGTGTTTACACACGTGTGCAAATGCGGACATATGTATATATATATGACTGAATACCCATTTGCTATGATAGAGGGCTGGTATATGTATACAGGTTATACGATGGCTTCTTATCAAAAGACGATACCAGTCCTATATTGATGGTGGAATTCTGAAGGAAGTTTGAACAGAATCAGAGTTTTACCTGAATGATTCTGATTCGTCTTCCATACTTCAGACAGATGTTTGAAAGCTGAAAAGCGATTTATCACGGGAATATATATATATATATATATATATATATATATATATATATATATATATATATATATATATATATATATATCATTCCAGGGGATAGGGGAGAGAGAATACTTCCCACGTATTCCCTGCGTGTCATAGAAAGCGACTAAAAGGGGAGGGAGCGGGAGGCTGGAAATCGTCCCCTCCCGTTTTACTTTTCCAAAAGAAGGAACAGAGAAGGGGGTCAAGTGAGGATGTTCCCTCTAAGACTCAGTTCTCTTGTTCTTAAAGCTACCTCGTTGACGCGGGAAATGGCGAATACGTATGAAAAAATAATACATATATATTTTTTTTTTTTTTTTTATACTTTGTCGCTGTCTCCCGCGTTTGCGAGGTAGCGCAAGGAAACAGACGAAAGAAATGGCCCAACCCCCCCCCCATACACATGTATATACATGCGTCCACACACGCAAATATACATACCTACACAGCTTTCCATGGTTTACCCCAGACGCTTCACATGCCCTGATTCAATCCACTGACAGCACGTCAACCCCGGTATACCACATCGCTCCAATTCACTCTATTCCTTGCCCTCCTTTCACCCTCCTGCATGTTCAGGCCCCGATCACACAAAATCTTTTTCACTCCATCTTTCCACCTCCAATTTGGTCTCCCTCTTCTCCTTGCTCCCTCCACCTCCGACACATATATCCTCTTGGTCAATCTTTCCTCACTCATCCTCTCCATGTGCCCAAACCACTTCAAAACACCCTCTTCTGCTCTCTCAACCACGCTCTTTTTATTTCCACACATCTCTCTTACCCTTACGTTACTCACTCGATCAAACCACCTCACACCACACATTGTCCTCAAACATCTCATTTCCAGCACATCCATCCTCCTACGCACAACTCTATCCATAGCCCACGCCTCGCAACCATACAACATTGTTGGAACCACTATTCCTTCAAACATACCCATTTTTGCTTTCCGAGATAATGTTCTCGACTTCCACACATTCTTCAAGGCCCCAAGAATTTTCGCCCCCTCCCCCACCCTATGATCCACTTCCGCTTCCATGGTTCCATCCGCTGCCAGATCCACTCCAGATATCTAAAACACTTCACTTCCTCCAGTTTTTCTCCATTCAAACTCACCTCCCAATTGACTTGACCCTCAACCCTACTGTACCTAATAACCTTGCTCTTATTCACATTTACTCTTAACTTTCTTCTTCCACACACTTTACCAAACTCAGTCACCAGCTTCTGCAGTTTCTCACATGAATCAGCCACCAGCGCTGTATCATCAGCGAACAACAACTGACTCACTTCCCAAGCTCTCTCATCCCCAACAGACTTCATACTTGCCCCTCTTTCCAAAACACTTGCATTTACCTCCCTAACAACCCCATCCATAAACAAATTAAACAACCATGGAGACATCACACACCCCTGCCGCAAACCTACATTCACTGAGAACCAATCACTTTCCTCTCTTCCTACACGTACACATGCCTTACATCCTCGATAAAAACTTTTCACTGCTTCTAACAACTTTCCTCCCACACCATATATTCTTAATACCTTCCACAGAGCATCTCTATCAACTCTATCATATGCCTTTTCCAGATCCATAAATGCTACATACAAATCCATTTGCTTTTCTAAGTATTTCTCACATACATTCTTCAAAGCAAACACCTGATCCACACATCCTCTACCACTTCTGAAACCACACTGCTCTTCCCCAATCTGATGCTCTGTACATGCCTTCACCCTCTCAATCAATACCCTCCCATATAATTTACCAGGAATACTCAACAAACTTATACCTCTGTAATTTGAGCACTCACTCTTATCCCCTTTGCCTTTGTACAATGGCACTATGCACGCATTCCGCCAATCCTCAGGCACCTCACCATGAGTCATACATACATTAAATAACCTCACCAACCAGTCAACAATACAGTCACCCCCTTTTTTAATAAATTCCACTGCAATACCATCCAAACCTGCTGCCTTGCCGGCTTTCATCTTCCGCAAAGCTTTCACTACCTCTTCTCTGTTTACCAAATCATTTTCCCTAACCCCTCTCACTTTGCACACCACCTCGACCAAAACACCCTATATCTGCCACTCTATCATCAAACACATTCAGCAAACCTTCAAAATACTCACTCCATCTCCTTCTCACATCACCACTACTTGCTGTCACCTCCCCATCTGCGCCCCTCACCGAAGTTCCCATTTGCTCCCCCGTCTTACGCACCTTATTCACCTCCTTCCAGAACATCTTTTTATTCTCCCTAAAATTTAATGATACTCTCTCACCCCAACTCTCATTTGCCCTTTTTTTCACCTCTTGCACCTTTCTCTTGACCTCCTGTCTCTTTCTTTTATACATCTCCCACTCAATTGCATTTTTTCCCTGCAAAAATCGTCCAAATGTCTCTCTCTTCTCTTTCACTAATACTCTTACTTCTTCATCCCACCACTCACTACCCTTTCTAATCAACCCACCTCCCACTCTTCTCATGCCACAAGCATCTTTTGCGCAATCCATCACTGATTCCCTAAATACATCCCATTCCTCCCCCACTCTCCTTGCTTCCATTGTTCTCACCTTTTTCCATTCTGTAGTCAGTCTCTCCTGGTACTTCCTCACACAGGTCTCCTTCTCAAGCTCACTTACTCTCACCACCCTCTTCACCCCAACATTCACTCTTCTTTTCTGAAAACCCATACAAATCTTCACCTTAGCCTCCACAAGATAATGATCAGACATATATATATATATATATATATATATATATATATATATATATATATATATATATATATATATATCCCATGCATGGATAAGTCAGACTAGTACTTTTGTTATCATTATTATTGTTATTATTATTATTATTATTATTATTATTATTATTATTATTATTATTATTATTATTATTATTATTATTATCATTATTATTATTATTATTATTATTATTATTATTATTATTATTATTGTTATTATTATCATTATTATTATTATTATTATTATTATTATTATTATTATTATTGTTATTATTATTGTTATTATTATTATCATCATTATTATTATTATTATTATTATTATTATTATTATTGTTATTATTATTATTATTATTATTATTATTATTATTATTATTATTATATATATACAAACGCACACACACACGCACACACACACACACATGTATGAAATCCCCTAAATCAATACACATGGTGTGGGATTTACCTGATAAATCCCACAATACGAATTGGGTCAGATGGACGACTGCCATAGCGATTCCCTTAACCAAAGCTCAATTTGTGTATTGCCATTTGGCCCAATATAGATTATATAACCTTTGGCATTAATACAACAGCTGTTGTATTGAAGCCGACCTGAACCCCCCTCCCCCCCCCCTAGTTTATTCTGATAAAGCTGATGCCCAGAATGAATTGATTTTCGTAAAATTAATGGAATCATTGTGTGTACGCGATCAGGGGAAAATTATGAAAGCCGTCTCTCCATTCCCCATTTTCGAGATATCACTTTCGCGTTTTCTGAAAGGGACCAAAACAACGATCCCGATTTTTAAAAGTTTTGTAATCTGGATTCTGTTTTCCTTATACATTAAGTATAATATGAACATTTGTTATATGTATATATATATATATATATATATATATATATATATATATATATATATATATATATATTCCTATGAGTCCACGGGGAAAATGAAACACGAAAAGTTTCCAAGTGCACTTTCGTGTAATAATCACATCATCAGGGGAGACACAAGAGAGAAATATAACAGTCAGTTGATATACATCGAAGAGACGAAGCTAGGACGCCATTTGGTAAACATGTGATTGTCCAAAACAATGTGATTATTACACGAAAGTGCACTTGGGAACTTTTCGTGTTTCACTTTCCCCGTAGACTCATAAGAATATATATATATATATATATATATATATATATATATATATATATATATATATATATATATATATATATATATTTTTTTTTTTTTTTTTTATACTTTGTCGCTGTCTCCCGCGTTTGCGAGGTAGCGCAAGGAAACAGACGAAAGAAATGGCCCAACCCACCCCCATACACATGTATATACATACGTCCACACACGCAAATATACATACCTACACAGCTTTCCATGGTTTACCCCAGACGCTTCACATGCCTTGATTCAATCCACTGACAGCACGTCAACCCCGGTATACCACATCGCTCCAATTCACTCTATTCCTTGCCCTCCTTTCACCCTCCTGCATGTTCAGGCCCCGATCACACAAAATCTTTTTCACTCCATCTTTCCACCTCCAATTTGGTCTCCCTCTTCTCCTTGCTCCCTCCACCTCCGACACATATATCCTCTTGGTCAATCTTTCCTCACTCATCCTCTCCATGTGCCCAAACCACTTCAAAACACCCTCTTCTGCTCTTTCAACCACGCTCTTTTTATTTCCACACATCTCTCTTACCCTTACGTTACTCACTCGATCAAACCACCTCACACCACACATTGTCCTCAAACATCTCATTTCCAGCACATCCATCCTCCTGCGCACAACTCTATCCATAGCCCACGCCTCGCAACCATACAACATTGTTGGAACCACTATTCCTTCAAACATACCCATTTTTGCTTTCCGAGATAATGTTCTCGACTTCCACACATTCTTCAAGGCCCGCAGAATTTTCGCCCCCTCCCCCACCCTATGATCCACTTCCGCTTCCATGGTTCCATCCGCTGCCAGATCCACTCCCAGATATCTAAAACACTTCACTTCCTCCAGTTTTTCTCCATTCAAACTCACCTCCCAATTGACTTGACCCTCAACCCTACTGTACCTAATAACCTTGCTCTTATTCACATTTACTCTTAACTTTCTTCTTCCACACACTTTATATATATATATATGGGGTATAATATGGATTCAGGTATATTTATGAAGAGGTGTAATGTAGGCTAATGTATTTGAATTAGATGTAATTGTGACTTTTTATGAAACGGTTATTATCTGGTCTCCAGTTCTGGGAAGGATTGTAACCTGAAATTTGCTTTTTAAAAAAGGGTTACACAACCTGGACTCCACCTGCTAGAGGGGTATATCTTGGACCCCTCTGTCATAAGGGGTAAAATTTTGACCCCTCTGTCATAAGGGGTAAAACTTGACCCCTCTGTCATACGGGGTAAAATCTTTTGACCCCTCTGTCATAAGGGGTAAAATCTTATGACCCCTCTGTCATAAGGGGTAAAATCTTATGACCCCTCTGTCATAAGGGGTAAAATCTTTTGACACCTCTGTCATAAGGGGTAAAATCCAGACTGCACAATGGTATGATCTGAATTCCACCATTTGAAATGGGGGTATGATAGGGACGACTCCGTTTTCTTTTTTCAAAGGGGTTTAACCATGTCCCCGTTTTCTTTTTAAATGGGGGGACATAAAGAAATCTGGGAGGTTCGTTACACATGACCTCCCTGAAACCATGTTGCCTCTCACTTGTGTGGTTTCTCCTCTGGATGAATATTTTCGAAGGATATCTGCCAATTCAAATGCAGTTTGTTTAACGATTCAATAGAATTTATGTACCGAAGAGTTTATTCATAAAGCGTTCATATATACTGCACCGGAAAACATACCAGCAAATGTATTCATGCATATTATACACACACAGACACACACACACAGATACACACACACGCACACACACACACACACACACACACACACACACACACACACACACAAACATACATAAACAAAGATACACGCACAAACATGTGTACATATATATATATATATATATATATATATATATATATATATATATACTGTCAGCTAAGCACATATGTGCACCTATTTGAACATACATAAGCATGTACATAAATATACACATATATGCACCCACATACACGAACACACACACACACACACACACACACACACACACACACACACACATACACACATACACACACAAGCTAAACAGCTGTCCACTGGCGACTTCAGGCGCTAAACGCAAATACGATTTGCATCTCACACAGGCAAACACGCCGCAGAACACGTCGATCAATACTAGGAATTTACAGGATAAACCTGGCGACAGCAGACACCCCATCAAGCAGGGAACGCACGCCCAGGCTGGCACCCGTGGTTGGAATTATTCACTCGTGCATTATCATGTGGCAATAATTGCCCACACCAGATTTTCTCTTTTTTTTTTTTCATCTTTTCGTTTTCCATAGTTCGCTATCGCCGTTTCCCGTGTTAGAGAGCTGGCGCCAGGAGCAGGCGATGTAAGGCCGCATTCGCTCATAGCCATTATCTGTGTCGTGTTTCATGTATCGAAACCACAGCTCCCTATCCACATCCAGGCCTCCCCCCGCAAACCATAGACTGTACTTCGACCCCTGTATACTACATCGTTCCAATTCACTTTTTTCCCGTGCAGGCATTTTACCCTACTGCATGTTCAGGCCTCGATCGCTCATAATCTTTTTCACTCCACCCTTCCACCTTCAATTTGGTCTCCTGCTTCTCCTTGTTTCCTCCACCCCTAATACATATATCCTCTTTGTCAACCTTCCCGCACTCATGTTTCAGCACACTCATTTCATTACCACACATCTCTCATACCCTTTCATCATTTACTCGACCAAACCACCTCACACCACATATTGTCCTCAAAAATCTTAGTTTCCATTGCGCCAACTCTCCTCCACACAGTCGTATCTGTAGCTCATGCCTTGCATCTCTATGATGACGTTGGGACTACTATAACTTCAAGTATACCCCATTTTTGCCCTCCCAGGTAAATCAACCCTAACTGTACCCTTCACCCCATCCCCCATTCAATGACTCACCTTCGCTTCCATGGTTCCATTCGCTACCATGTCCACTCCCAGATATCGAAAACATTTCACTTTTGCCAGTTTTTTTCCGTTCAAACTCTCACTCCAACTAACTTATCCCTCAATCCTTCTGAACCTAAAAAAGAAAAGAGATTACTTTTATTCGCATTTGCTCTCAACTTTCTCCTTTCACACACCCTCCCAAACTCAGTCACTAACTTCTGCAGTTTTATACTTGAATTTGCCACCAGTGCTGTATCATCAGCCAACAACAGCTAACTCGCTTCCCAGGCCCTTTCATCCCCAACAGATTGCATTCTCACCCCTCTTTCAAAAACACTTGCATTTACCTCCCTCACCACCCCATCCATAAACAAATTAAACAACCATGGAGACATCACGCACCCCTGCCGCTAACCGACCTTTACTGGGAACCAGTCGCTCTCCTCTCTTCCTACTCGTACACATGTCTTACACCCTTGATAAAAACTTATCACTGCCTCTGGCAGCTTTCCTCCCCCACCATTTGTTTTTTAAGACCTTCCACAAGGCATTTCTATCATCCCTTTCATATGCCTTCTCCAGATCCATAAATGCCACATACGAATCCATCTTCTTTTTGAAGTATTTTTCACACACATTCTCCAAAGCAAACACCTGATACACTCATCCTCTACCACTTCCGACACCACAGTACTCCTTAATCTGATGCTCTGGACATGCCTTCACCCTCTCAATTACTACCCTCCCTTACAACTTACCAGGTATACTAAACAAAATTATACCCCTGTACTTAAGCGCTCACCTTTGTCCCCCTTACCTTTATACAGTGGCACTGTATATGCACTTTGCCAGTCCTCAGGCACCTTACCATGAGCCATACATACACTGAATACCCTAACTAGTCAATCAACAACACAGTCACCACGTTTCCTAATAGATTCAACAGCAATACCATCCAATCTAGCCACCTTCACCATTCGTAAGGCTTTCACCACCTGTTTTCTCTTCACTAAAAAGCACTCCCTGACTCTCTCACTTCACACACCAGCCCGACCCAAAAAACCCTACATCTGCCACTCTGTCATCAAACACATTCAACAGTCCTTCAGAATTTCACTCCATCTCTTCACCCTATCACTGCCTGTTATCACTTCCCCTTGCCCCATTTACCGATGTTTTTATTTGTTCTTTTGTTTTTCTCACATTATTAACCTCTCTCCAAAGTATTTTCTTATTCTCCCTGAAGTTTAATGATACACTCACCCCAACTCTCATTTGCCCTCTTTATCAACCCCTGCACCTTCCTCTTGACCTCCTGCCGCTTTCTCTTATGCATCTCCCAATCATTTGCACGCCTTCCCTATAAGTATCGCCCAAAGACATTCCTTTTCTTTTCATTAGCAACTTTCCTTCTCCAGTTTTCTTTACAGTATATAATTTCATCCCATATATATTATCTCAGGGCTTTGAATTATCATTCCTTTTTGTTTGTTAAGTGTATGATGAGAGTGAATTCACTCAGAATGGTATAGTTTAACGTAAGAAAATGCATATGTCAAGAAAGTTATCGACCGTATATAAGAGTTGGCAGAATATTGAAGAGAGAGAGAGAGAGAGAGAGAGAGAGAGAGAGAGAGAGAGAGAGAGAGGCCACGCTCGTGGAAAGTCCATTGTGGTCTCTCGTGGGGTGTTTGATGTATTCACGTATTGTTATTTGCCTCAGCACGACGGCTCAGTGGTTGTCGTTGTCGTCACACGGACGACCCCTGTTCCTCCGTGTAATGGGGCAAAAAGAACGACTGGCTCTTCTGCTCGAGCGATCAAAGATGTTTAGGGCCGCGTCAACAGCTTGCCGTGACGTCACTCTGTATGGTGGCTGGCGTTGACAACACCATGCCTCAACACGTAAATATAATTGGAATATCCTCTCTCTCTCTCTCTCTCTCTCTCTCTCTCTCTCTCTCTCTCTCTCTCTCTCTCTCTCTCTCCTCGGTCACATCCATTCTCCTAGCTGTTATGTGTAATGCACCGAAACCACAGTCTACCCCCATCCACATCCAGGCCCGACAAACCTTTCCATGATTTACCTCGGACGCTTCACATGCCTTGGTTCAATGCACTGGCGGCACGTCGACCCCCGTATACCGCATCGCTTCATTTCACTGTATCCCATACACACTTTTTGTATATGTGTAATTGAGAGGATGGAAGACCAGGTAGGCCGGATATATATATATATATATATATATATATATATATATATATATATATATATATATATATATATATATATATATATATATATATATTCCTGTGAGTCCACGGGGAAAATGAAACACTAAGTTGCCAAGTGCACTTTCGTGTAATAATCACATCATCAGGGGAGACACAAGCGAGAAATATAACAGTCAGTTGATATACATCGAAGAGACGAAGCTAGGACGCCATTTGGTAAATACGTATGTATATATATATATATATATATATATATATATATATATATATATATATATATACATATATATATATATATATATGTTCCCTGGTTGGGAGGGATACTCCGCATTTTTCCCGGGGTTGTGAGTGATAATTTCCGGGTTAAGTCTAGACTAACCTGGTTACAAGGGAGTTGGGGGAGTCACCACCGCCACGTCTCTCATCAGGATTCATAACTGCTGCTGCTGCTGCTGCATCTCATTCCGGTGATACAATAGCAGCAGCTCCACCCACCCACCACACCTATCCCTTCCCCTCTCTCCACTTTGTCCCCTGGACACACACACACACACACACACACACACACACACACACACACACACACGTCCCAACCTCTCCCCCACTGGGACCAATCTTGTCCTCCTCCACCTCAAGATTAACCTCACACAACTGATAATTTCAGACGTATTGACCTGAGTATTGCTGACCCGAGTATTGTTGACCCGGGTATTGTTGACCCGGGTATTGTTGACCCGAATATTGACCCCGAAATCTCATCTCTGGTTTTATAATCAGCCATTTTAGTCATCATGTTTTCATGTACTTACATTTTGTTCAAAGTTTCACATCGCCCTCAGACGTAATCCAGTCCCCCCTTCCCCCCTCGCTCTCCTCCCTTCCCCTTTATGTTGTACCATTATGTGTGTACTGCAAGA
The DNA here is from genome assembly GCF_036320965.1 of Panulirus ornatus. Taxonomy (NCBI): domain Eukaryota; kingdom Metazoa; phylum Arthropoda; class Malacostraca; order Decapoda; family Palinuridae; genus Panulirus; species Panulirus ornatus. The sequence goes on from NC_092257.1 coordinate 4,937,682, forward strand.
AATATGTTCCTTACGAATACGTAAATGAGTTGATTTTCTTTTCACTTTTTTTTAAGATTACCGGGTCAGGAACTCATGGTGGAGGAGTTGGGTGGAGGTGGGAGTTGGGTTGGGAGGGGATTGCCTTGAGTTTAGGGTTGTCATGTGCTCAATCAAACTTTGTGAGGGTATTTGCATAAGCAAAGTTTGCTTCTCGTATATGTTGGGCATCAAGTCTGAGGTCGACCAGGTCTTGCATGTTTGAATCTGGTCTGGGGTCGACCACCTCCTGTATGTTTTGGATCAGGTGTGGGGGTCGACCACCTCCTGCATGGCTTGGATCAGGTGTGGGGGGTCGACCAGTTCCTGTATGTTTGGATCAGGTGTGGGGGGTCGACCAGCTCCTGTATGTTTGGATCAGGTGTGGGGGGGTCGACCAGCTCCTGTATGTTTGGATCAGGTGTGGGGGGTCGACCAGCTCCTGCAGGTTTGGATCAGGTGTGGGGGGTCGACCAGTTCCTGCAGGTTTGGATCAGGTGTGGGGGGTCGACCAGTTCCTGTATGTTTGGATCAGGTGTGGGGGGTCGACCAGCTCCTGCAGGTTTGGATCAGGTGTGGGGGGTCGACCAGTTCCTGTATGTTTGGATCAGGTGTGGGGGGTCGACCAGCTCCTGCAGGTTTGGATCAGGTTCGTGGGGTCGACCAGCTCCTGAAGCTGTTGTGGACAAAGGAAATTAATTCATGAACTTCTTGCTTGCAAGAAGTTTCGCGCGCGCGCGCGCGTGTGTGTGTGTGTGTGTGTGTGTGTGTGTGGGTGTGTGTGTGTGTGCGTGTGATGTTCAGGAAGTTGCCCCTTGTCTGAGACGACTGGTGTCCCCTCGGCCATGGGTGTGAGAGAGAGAGAGAGAGAGAGAGAGAGAGAGCTGGTCGCCTTCGGTTACCACGCCCGTCACGAAGGTCCCTTAGCTTTGGGGGGGTAGGGGTGTCCAGGGTCCCCAGGGGAGGGGGGGTTGTCCAGGGTCCCCCTGGGAGGGGGGGGGGAGGAGTGGCTATACTTCCTGAGGCGTGGCCTCGTTCCCGAGGGAGGCGTGGCTAGCGTTCGGGGTGTGTGAGTAGGACCCCGAGGAGTGCGTTACGAGGGCCCCAAGTGCGTGAGTAGGACCCCAAGGAGTGCGTTACTAGGGCCCCAAGTGCGTGAGTAGGACCCCGAGGAGTGCGTTACTAGGGCCCCAAGTGCGTGAGTAGGACCCCGAGGAGTGCGTTACTAGGGCCCCAAGTGCGTGAGTAGGACCCCAAGGAGTGCGTTACTAGGGCCCCAGGTGTGTAAGTAGGACCCCAAGGAGTGCGTTACTAGGGCCCCAAGTGTGTGAGTAGGACCCCCAAGGAGTGCGTTACGAGGGCCCCAAGTGTGTGAGTAGGACCCCGAGGAGTGCGTTACTAGGGCCCCAAGTGCGTGAGTAGGACCCCGAGAGTGTGTGTGTGTGACTAGGGCCCTTTGGATGTGGCTAGGGTCTGGAAGCGTGTGTAGGGCTCTCTTATGTGGCCCTATGGTCCAATAAAAGATGGCCAGGGGGGGTTCCTGTAGTGTGGCCAATGGGCCCTGTGGTATGGCGAGAGACCAGATGTGTGGCCATGGCCTCGACCCACAACGGAGGACCCACCCCCCCACAGCCAACGCCCTGAGAGCGAGAGAGAGAGAGAGAGAGAGAGAGAGAGAGAGAGAGAGAGAGAGAGAGAGAGAGAGAAGGTCTTATAAACCTCTCCTACAGGAGTACATTAGTGAAGCGGTCGCTGAAGGAGGCGTGGAGGGGAGGGTGTGTGGTGTTGGGTTCTTAGGGCCAAGGGTAAAAAAAAAAGGGGGGGTGGATATGTGTGGGGTGTGGGGGTAAGCGCATTGCCCTGAGCGTGGCATGAGCAGATAACCATGATAGAGTGCGACCTCCCTCCCGCAAAAGATCATGGTAATACACCCCGAGATCTTCTTTTTATCTGGAGACCAAACACCGACCACAACTCGAACACGTTTATCTGGCCCCCTCCCTGATGTATGTCTCGCGTGTGGTAAACGCGTCTTAATTTATCGTCTCTCTCTCTCTCTCTCTCTCTCTCTCTCTCTCTCTCTCTCTCTCTCTCTCTCTCTCTCTCTCTCTCTCTCTCTCTGATGATATAGCCTCGGGGCTTACCGGGTTTGGTTCTTTTTGGGGGGGATGGTGAGTTAAGATGGCGCTGGTGAGAGAGAGAGAGAGAGAGAGAGAGAGAGAGAGAGAGAGAGAGAGAGAGAGAGAGAGATTTTGGTTGTGAGTGAGAGCTTTGCACTTTTCTTGCATCGCCTAGTCTGCTGTACCCTCGCTGTGGTGAATGACTCCACCAGCCACCGTTCCTCCCGGCGACCAACCTGTGGGAGTCGTGTTCCGTCACCAGCGACCGTTCCTCCCGGCGACCTACCTGTGGGAGTCGTGTTCCCTCACCAGCCACCGTTCCTCCCGGCGACCTACCTGTGGGAGTCGTGTTCCCTCACCAGCGACCGTTCCTCCCGGCGACAACCTGTGGAAGTCGTGTTCCCTCACCAGCCACCGTTCCTCCCGGCGACCTACCTGTGGGAGTCGTGTTCCCTCACCAGCCACCGTTCCTCCCGGCGACCTACCTATGGGAGTCGTGTTCCCTCACCAGCGATCATTCCTCCTGGCGACCTACCTGTGGGAGTCGTGTTCCGTCACCAGCGACCGTTCGTCCCGGCGACCTACCTGTGGGAGTCGTGTTCCCTCACCAGCGACCGTTCGTCCTGGCGACCTACCTGTGGAAGTCGTGTTCCCTCACCAGCGATCATTCCTCCTGGCGACCTCATCCTCGAGTCAGGGCAGAGCGAACGCCAACAAAGAAAATGCCTTCATTTTACTCTTGATATTTGTTAGTGTCCCTGTCTCGCCTCTTCTCCCCTCCTGCCCTCTCCTCCCCTTGTAGCCTCCCCAACCTTCCTCCCCACGCGCCCCCAGGGGGAAGTGAAGGTCAAATCCACGAGAGGCAAGCGAGAGAAAAACAGAGATGTTATTGTGAACTTCAGCCTCGCATGTATAGATACCGGAATTAGATCAGGAAATTTGAGCTTCTGGGTAACTGGTGATTACCTTTGATTACCTTGTCAGAATAAACGAAGGTAATTATCTTAGACCGGTGTTACTAGGGGGGTAACCCCCTGCATGGGATTCGTACCACGAGTAAAAAGTTACCTTCAGTGGACGAAAAGGAGTACGGTTTCTCCGAGGAACATCTCACTCCAAAGGGAGGAGGGGTCCGGGTCCATCCTTTCCCTGCTACTGATTGGACTGCACAACCCCTGGAGCTGCAAGCGACGACGCACTTGAACACAAACCTTAAAAAGACGTTGCTAACGTGTGGCGAACGAATTGAC
>NC_092257.1:4946069-4973569 GCF_036320965.1 Panulirus ornatus
TATATATATATATATATATATATATATATATATATATATATATATATATATTTTTTTTTTTTTTTCTTTTTTTTTTTTGCTCTGTCGCTGTCTCCCGCGTTTGCGAGGTAGCGCAAGGAAACAGACGAAAGAAATGGCCCAACCCACCCCCATAAACATGTATATACATACGTCCACACACGCAAATATACATACCTACACAGCTTTCCATGGTTTACCCCAGACGCTTCACCTGCCTTGATTCAATCCACTGACAGCACGTCAACCCCGGTATACCACATCGCTCCAATTCACTCTATTCCTTGCCCTCCTTTCACCCTCCTGCATGTTCAGGCCCCGATCACACAAAATCTTTTTCACTCCATCTTTCCACCTCCAATTTGGTCTCCCTCTTCTCCTCGTTCCCTCCACCTCCGACACATATGTCCTCTTGGTCAATATATATATATATATATATATATATATATATATATATATATATATATATATATATATAATATATATATACTCTTCTTCATCCCACCACTCACTATCCTTTCTAATCAACCCACCTCCCACTCTTCTCATGCCACAAGCATCTTTTGCGCAATCCATCACTGATTCCCTAAATACATCCCATTCCTCCCCCACTCCCCTTACTTCCATTGTTCTCACCTTTTTCCATTCTGTACACAGTCTCTCCTGGTACTTCCCCACACAGGTCTCCTTCCCAAGCTCACTCACTCTCACCACCTTCTTCACCCCAACATTCACTCCTCTTTTCTGAAAACCCATACTAATCTTCACCTTAGCCTCCACAAGATAATGATCAGACATCCCTCCAGTTGCACCTCTCAGCACATTAACATCCAAAAGTCTCTCTTTCGCACGCCTGTCAATTAACACGTAATCCAATAACGCTCTCTGGCCATCTCTCCTACTTACATAAGTATACTTATGTATATCTCGCTTTTTAAACCAGGTATTCCCAATCATCAGTCCTTTTTCAGCACATAAATCTACAAGCTCTTCACCATTTCCATTTACAACACTGAACACCCCATGCATACCAATTATTCCCTCAACTGCCACATTACTCACCTTTGCATTCAAATGACCCATCACTATAACCCGGTCTCGTGCATCAAAACCGCTAACACACTCATTCAGCTGCTCCCAAAACACTTGCCTCTCATGATCTTTCTTCTCATGCCCAGGTGCATATGCACCAATAATCACCCACCTCTCTCCATCAACTTTCAATTTTACCCATATTAATCGAGAATTTACTTTCTTACATTCTATCACATACTCCCACAACTCCTGTTTCAGGAGTATTGCTACTCCTTCCCATGCTCTTGTCCTCTCACTAACCCCTGACTTCACTCCCCAGACATTTCCAAACCACTCTTCCCCTTTACCCTTGAGCTTCGTTTCACTCAGAGCCAAAACATCCAGGTTCCTTTCCTCAAACATACTACCTATCTCTCCTTTTTTCACATCTTGGTTACATCCACACACATTTAGGCACCCCACTCTGAGCCTTCGAGGAGGATGATCACTCCCCGCGTGACTCCTTCTTCTGTTTCCCATTTTAGAAAGTTAATACAAGGAGGGGAGGATTTCCGGCCCCCCGCTCCCGTCCCCTCTAGTCGCTTTCTATTAGTGAAAGAGAAGAGAGAGGCATTTGGACGGTTTTTGCAGGGAAAAAATGCAATTGAGTGGGAGAAGTATAAAAGAAAGAGACAGGAGGTCAAGAGAAAGGTGCAAGAGGTGAAAAAAAGGGCAAATGAGAGTTGGGGTGAGAGACTATCAGTAAATTTTAGGGAGAATAAAAAGATGTTCTGGAAGGAGGTAAATAGGGTGCGTAAGACAAGGGAGCAAATGGGAACTTCAGTGAAGGGCGTAAATGGGGAGGTTATAACAAGTAGCGGTGATGTGAGAAGGAGATGGAATGAGTATTTTGAAGGTTTGTTGAATGTGTCTGATGACAGAGTGGCAGATATAGGGTGTTTTGGTCGAGGTGGTGTGCAAAGTGAGAGGGTTAGGGAAAATGATTTGGTAAACAGAGAAGAGGTAGTAAAAGCTTTGCGGAAGATGAAAGCCGGCAAGGCAGCAGGTTTGGATGGTATTGCAGTGGAATTTATTAAAAAAGGGGGTGACTGTATTGTTGACTGGTTGGTAAGGTTATTTAATGTATGTATGACTCATGGTGAGGTGCCTGAGGATTGGCGGAATGCGTGCATAGTGCCAATGTACAAAGGCAAAGGGGATAAGAGTGAGTGCTCAAATTACAGAGGTATAAGTTTGTTGAGTATTCCTGGTAAATTATATGGGAGGGTATTGATTGAGAGGGTGAAGGCATGTACAGAGCATCAGATTGGGGAAGAGCAGTGCGGTTTCAGAAGTGGTAGAGGATGTGTGGATCAGGTGTTTGCTTTGAAGAATGTATGTGAGAAATACTTAGAAAAGCAAATGGATTTGTATGTAGCATTTATGGATCTGGAGAAGGCATATGATAGAGTTGATAGAGATGCTCTGTGGAAGGTATTAAGAATATATGGTGTGGGAGGCAAGTTGTTAGAAGCAGTGAAAAGTTTTTATCGAGGATGTAAGGCATGTGTACGTGTAGGAAGAGAGGAAAGTGATTGGTTCTCAGTGAATGTAGGTTTGCGGCAGGGGTGTGTGATGTCTCCATGGTTGTTTAATTTGTTTATGGATGGGGTTGTTAGGGAGGTAAATGCAAGAGTCCTGGAAAGAGGGGCAAGTATGAAGTCTGTTGGGGATGAGAGAGCTTGGGAAGTGAGTCAGTTGTTGTTCGCTGATGATACAGCGCTGGTGGCTGATTCATGTGAGAAACTGCAGAAGCTGGTGACTGAGTTTGGTAAAGTGTGTGGAAGAAGAAAGTTAAGAGTAAATGTGAATAAGAGCAAGGTTATTAGGTACAGTAGGGGTGAGGGTCAAGTCAATTGGGAGGTGAGTTTGAATGGAGAAAAACTGGAGGAAGTGAAGTGTTTTAGATATCTGGGAGTGGATCTGTCAGCGGATGGAACCATGGAAGCGGAAGTGGATCATAGGGTGGGGGAGGGGGCGAAAATTCTGGGAGCCTTGAAAAATGTGTGGAAGTCGAGAACATTATCTCGGAAAGCAAAAATGGGTATGTTTGAAGGAATAGTGGTTCCAACAATGTTGTATGGTTGCGAGGCGTGGGATATGGCCCAACCCCCCCCCCCCCCCATACACATGTATATACATACGTCCACACACGCAAATATACATACCTACACAGCTTTCCATGGTTTACCCCAGACGCTTCACATGCCTTGATTCAATCCACTGACAGCACGTCAACCCCGGTATACCACATCGCTCCAATTCACTCTATTCCTTGCCCTCCTTTCACCCTCCTGCATGTTCAGGCCCCGATCACACAAAATCTTTTTCACTCCATCTTTCCACCTCCAATTTGGTCTCCCTCTTCTCCTTGCTCCCTCCACCTCCGACACATATATCCTCTTGGTCAATCTTTCCTCACTCATCCTCTCCATGTGCCCAAACCACTTCAAAACACCCTCTTCTGCTCTCTCAACCACGCTCTTTTTATTTCCACACATCTCTCTTACCCTTACGTTACTCACTCGATCAAACCACCTCACACCACACATTGTCCTCAAGCATCTCATTTCCAGCACATCCATCCTCCTGCGCACAACTCTATCCATAGCCCACGCCTCGCAACCATACAACATTGTTGGAACCACTATTCCTTCAAACATACCCATTTTTGCTTTCCGAGATAATGTTCTAGACTTCCACACATTCTTCAAGGCCCCCAGAATTTTCGCCCCCTCCCCCACCCTATGATCCACTTCCGCTTCCATGGTTCCATCCGCTGCCAGATCCACTCCCAGATATCTAAAACACTTCACTTCTTCCAGTTTTTCTCCATTCAAACTCACCTCCCAATTGACTTGACCCTCAACCCTACTGTACCTAATAACCTTGCTCTTATTCACATTTACTCTTAACTTTCTTCTACCACACACTTTACCAAACTCAGTCACCAGCTTCTGCAGTTTCTCACATGAATCAGCCACCAGCGCTGTATCATCAGCGAGAAACTGCAGAAGCTGGTGACTGAGTTTGGTAAAGTGTGTGGAAGAAGAAAGTTAAGAGTAAATGGGAATAAGAGCAAGGTTATTAGGTATAGTAGGGTTGAGGGTCAAGTCAATTGGGAGGTAAGTTTGAATGGAGAAAAAGTGGAGGAAGTGAAGTGTTTTAGATATCTGGGATATATATATATATATATATATATATATATATATAAATAGGAGCGGGGGGGGGGGGCTGGAAATCTTCCCCTTCCGTTTATAATTTTCCGAAAGAAGGAACGGAGAGAAGGGGGCCAAGTGAGGATATACCCTCTAAGGCTCACTCCTCTGTTCTTATCGCTACCTCGCTAACGTGGGATAAGGCGAATATGTAAAAAGAAGTATATATATATATATATATATATATATATATATATATATATATATATATATATATATATATATATATAACCATTAATCAGTGTGACCGGATCCATAAGAATTTGAAGACCCCGTGAGTGCGAGGTTCCACATTCTAAAGCTTTCCCGGAACTCGGCCCCTTCCCTCCTCCTCCCCCATATGTAATTGACGTATGTAGGTCAGAGATACATATATACGGAGGCGTTTTCAAAGTCTTTTCATCTGTAGCATGTTTTTTTCCCCCCCTCATCATCTCTTGCCTGGCTGATTCTCCGTCATTAAGTCGTGGACGAGTTTTGAGACATTATGATTCAGAGCAGAGTGTGGTGTGGTCTCTCTCTCTCTCTCTCTCTCTCTCTCTCTCTCTCTCTCTCTCTCTCTCTCTCTCTCTCTCTCTCTCTCTTGGAAATCAGGGATTACAGTTAGGAAGTCAGGGATTACACAGTTGAGAAGTCAGGGATTACACTTAGGAAGTCAGGAATTACAGTTAGGAAGTCAGGGATTACAGTTAGGAAGTCAGGGATTATAGTTAGGAAGTCAGAGATTACAGTTAGAAAATCAGGGATTACAGTTAGAAAATCAGGGATTACAGTTAGCATTCATGAACTAGGGATTACTGTCATCGGTAAGGCAAAGACCCGAGTGTACTTTATTGTGCCGGGGATTTAAGATAAGATGAAGGACGTTACAGATTTTTAATCCGCTGAGTAAGATATACATATGTTCCATGATATCATATGGTAAACATAACCTTATCTTAAAGTTAGTTAGAGAACCACACACAAGAGGAATAGTGTTCGGGTGGAAGACTTTGTGAATTAACGAGAATATTCCCATCCTAGTCACGTCTCCATATTGTACCTTAAAGAGACAGATAGAAAGAGACAGATAGAGAGACAGATAGACAGACAGATAGAGAGACAGATAGACAGACACATAGAGAGACAGATTGACAGACACATAGAGAGACACACACACAGATAGACAGACACATAGAGAGACATATAGACAGATAGACAGACAGACGTATGTAAGAACCCCATGTGAGGAAGAAAGATGTCGTCAATGCTACACTGTTGATGTCACAATTACACCGAGTTAATGACATCATTTGACCTCATGTAAACCAACGGTTCAGTGGAAAAGGCACACTACCTACTGGCTCCTGTACCTGGCTCCTGTACCTGGCTCCTGTACCTAGCTCCTGTACCTGGCTCCTGTACCTGGCTCACGTACCTAGCTCCTGTACCTGGCTCCTGTACCTGGCTCCTGTACCTGGCTCCTGTACCTGGCTCCTGTACCTGGCTCCTGTACCTGGCTCCAGTACCTGGCTCCTGTACCTGGGTCATGTACCTGGCTCCTGTACCTGGCTCCAGTACCCGGCTCCTGTACCTGGCTCCTGTACCTGGCTCCTGTACCTGGCTCCTATACCTGGCTCCTGTACCTGGCTCCTGTACCTGGCTCCTGTACCTGGCTCACGTACCTGGCTCCTGTACCTGGCTCCTGTACCCGGCTCCTGTACCCGGCTCCTGTACCTGGCTCCTGTACCTGGCTCCTGTACCTGGCTCCTGTACCCGGCTCCTGTACCTGGCTCCTGTACCTGGCTCCTGTACCTGGCTCCTGTACCCGGCTCCTGTACCTGGCTCCTGTACCTGGCTCCTGTACCTGGCTCATGTACCTGGGTCATGCACCTGGCTCCTGTACCTGGCTCCTGTACCTGGCTCCTGTACCTGGCTCCTGTACCTGGCTCCTATACCTGGCTCCTGTGCCTGGCTCCTGTACCTGGCTCCTGTACCTGGCTCCTGTACTTGGCTCCTGTACCTGGCTCCTGTACCTGGCTCCTGTACTTGGCTCCTGTACCAGGCTCATGTACCTGGCTCATGTACCTGGCTCCTGTACCTGGCTCCTGTACCTGGCTCATGTACCTGGGTCATGCACCTGGCTCCTGTACCTGGCTCCTGTACCTGGGTCATGTACCTGGGTCATGCACCTGGCTCCTGTACCTGGCTCCTGTACCTGGCTCCTGTACTTGGCTCATGTACCTGGCTCATGTACCTGGCTCATGTACCTGGCTCATGTACCTGGCTCCTGTACCTGGCTCCTGTACCAGGCTCATGTACCTGGCTCCTGTACTTGGCTCCTGTACCAGGCTCATGTACCTGGCTCCTGTACCTGGCTCCTGTACCTGCCTCCTGTACCTGCCTCCTGTACCTTGTCCTACATAAAGCTCCCCCCCCCCCATGCCATAGAAGGGAGGGAGGGAGCCAAGCTATATGGACCAGTTAAGCCAGAATGTACAGCACCCACCGCTGCTGGCCCACACACCTGCTGGCCCGCACACCTGCTGGCCCGCACACCTGTTGGCCCACACAGCTGCTGGCCCACACAGCTGCTGGCCCACACACCTGCTGGCCCGCACAGCTGCTGGCCCGCACCGCTGCTGGCCCGCACAGCTGCTGGCCCGCGCCTCTGCTGGCCCGCGCCTCTGCTGGCCCGCACACCTGCTGGCCCACACACCTGCTGGCCCGCACACCTGCTGACCCACACACCTGCTGGCCCGCACACCTGCTGGCCCACACCGCTGCTGGCCCGCACACCTGCTGGCCCACACCGTTGCTGGCCCGCACAGCTGCTGGCCCGCACAGCTGCTGGCCCGCGCCTCTGCTGGCCCGCGCCTCTGCTGGCCCGCACACCTGCTGGCCCACACACCTGCTGGCCCGTGCCTCTGCTGTACTGGTATCATAAACCAGAGACCTTGGGGAGATGTGTGGGGGTGATGTCCCCCTGGTGATGTGGGACGTCAGCTCCCCCACTCCCACACAACTCCTAGTCCTGGGTTCAATGGAGATGGATTGCAATCCCGGGTAATGAAACGTGGGTGGTGATATCCGTAGACTATTACGGAGTGGGTTCATTCTTCCCAGACGCGGTGTTGGTATAGCGAGCTCGACTTCCGTTTCTAATAACGTTATGTGAAGTGTGCTGCCATTGGCTTCTGGTCTGGTTAATGCTGTAGCGTTTCGCTAGCTCGGAGTGTCTTGAGTGCTGTAGATGTTCGTAAACTAAGAGAGAGAATAGAAGAGAATGGTGGTGAACAGCGGTGCGCGGGTGAGCACAGAGGGAGACTGACCACTCAATATTCCTCCCAGCTCTTGGAGCATAGCAGCCATAGACTACCATACACGCTGGCCTGGCGCTACTCATGTGTGAGGGGGAAACAGCCATGAATGTAATCAGTGTTTGAGGTAGGGGGAGGAGACGTGGAGCAAGGAGACGTAAGGAGACGCAGCTGGTGTGGTGGTGGGAGGCGAGGGTGATGTGATTCTCCCACATTTATGCTCAGGTGTCGTCAAGGGAGAATGTGGGTTGGGATGAATGTGATCCAGTCCACGACTATTCGAGGTAGCGTTGAGAACAGAGGACTGGGCCTCTGAGGGAATATCCTCACCTGGCCCCCTCCTCTGTTCCTTCTTTTGGAAAATCAAAAAAAAAAAAGAGGGGAGGATTTCCAGCCCCCCGCTCCCTCCCCTTTTAGTCGCCTTCTACGACACGCAGGGAATACGTGGGAAGTATTCTTTCTCCCCTATCCCCAGGGATATATATATATATATATATATATATATATATATATATATATATATATATATATATATATATATACTTTACAAATCTGCCTTTTCATCTTCAAGATTTTTTTTTCATTTTTCCTTGCTTTGATAAATCCCTGTCATTTATCCAGGGGGTGATTTCTGTGACGTTATTCGAGGATGGCGTGTGGGATTTATCCTGGGGATTATATGAGAAAATCCCCCACCCTCCTCTCTAAGAGTCATGTGTATCAGAAACAAGAATAATGTCCTGCAGATAAATCCTAAATATAATCTCCAGTGAGATACTGGGGATTACAGTTATTACAAGACTAAGGGATTACAGTCACCAGTATGAGAAAGGGCTGAGTGTTGGTTACTGTATTTGGGGACTTAAGGCGAGAATATGGAGGATTTGGGATTGAAATCCCTTTGTGAAATATGGTATATTTTGCTATGGCAACAGTCGTTTGAGAAGCCTTTAGCATCATGTAAGTATGAGGAAACGCCCCTGCCCACTGAATATTCATTACGTAATATACAATATTCTCTGAACTCAGGAGAATATTCATGTTGTGATACAAGACTTCAAATACACCTTTGACCCGTGTCCATGAAGAGGCAAAGACGCGTCTTCCTCGTATAGCACGACGGGTTACGGAAGACAGACAGACAGACGAATGGATAGATAGACAAATAGATAGACAGGCAGACAGACAAATAGATAGACAGACAGACAGACAGATAAATAGATAGAAAGGCAGACAGGTTGACAAACAGACACAAATAGATAGACAGGCAGACAGGTAAACAAGTACATAGACAGACAGACAAACAGACAGACAGGCACAAGTAGATAGACAGGCAGACATACAGATGAATAGAGAGACAGGCAGACAGACAGACAAGTACATAGACAGACAGACAGACAGGCAGACACAACAGATAGACAGTTAGCCATACAGACAGATAGATAGACGGACAGACACATAGATAGACAGACAGAGACAGAACTTGATAAGTAATGTGTCGTCTGTAAAGGTGTTTACGTGGAGCGTTTACTGCCTCCTGAGTCCTGAACCTTGTCCTTCATGGAACACACACACACACACACACACACACACACACACACACACGTCGGAGGGCGGTAGGCCAGCCAGAAGGACCTGTTCTCCCAGGATGTACAACACCCACCACTGCAGACCTACATCTTCTATACTGGAAGTGTCAACTGGAAACATGAGGAGGAGAACACCTGCTGCCCGCAACACCTGCTTGGCCCACACCGCTGCTGGCCCGCACAGCTGCTGGCCCGCGCCTCTGCTGGCCCGCGCCTCTGCTGGCCCGCGCCTCTGCTGGCCCGCGCCTCTGCTGGCCCGCGCCTCTGCTGGCCCGCGCCTCTGCTGGCCCGCGCCTCTGCTGGCCCGCGCCTCTGCTGGCCCGCGCCTCTGCTGGCCCGCGCCTCTGCTGGCCCGCGCCTCTGCTGGCCCGCGCCTCTGCTGGCCCGCGCCTCTGCTGGCCCGCGCCTCTGCTGGCCCGCGCCTCTGCTGGCCCGCGCCTCTGCTGGCCCGCGCCTCTGCTGGCCCGCGCCTCTGCTGGCCCGCGCCTCTGCTGGCCCGCGCCTCTGCTGGCCCGCGCCTCTGCTGGCCCGCGCCTCTGCTGGCCCGCGCCTCTGCTGGCCCGCGCCTCTGCTGGCCCGCGCCTCTGCTGGCCCGCGCCTCTGCTGGCCCGCGCCTCTGCTGGCCCGCGCCTCTGCTGGCCCGCGCCTCTGCTGGCCCGCGCCTCTGCTGGCCCGCGCCTCTGCTGGCCCGCGCCTCTGCTGGCCCGCGCCTCTGCTGGCCCGCGCCTCTGCTGGCCCGCGCCTCTGCTGGCCCGCGCCTCTGCTGGCCCGCGCCTCTGCTGGCCCGCGCCTCTGCTGGCCCGCGCCTCTGCTGGCCCGCGCCTCTGCTGGCCCGCGCCTCTGCTGGCCCGCGCCTCTGCTGGCCCGCGCCTCTGCTGGCCCGCGCCTCTGCTGGCCCGCGCCTCTGCTGGCCCGCGCCTCTGCTGGCCCGCGCCTCTGCTGGCCCGCGCCTCTGCTGGCCCGCGCCTCTGCTGGCCCGCGCCTCTGCTGGCCCGCGCCTCTGCTGGCCCGCGCCTCTGCTGGCCCGCGCCTCTGCTGGCCCGCGCCTCTGCTGGCCCGCGCCTCTGCTGGCCCGCGCCTCTGCTGGCCCGCGCCTCTGCTGGCCCGCGCCTCTGCTGGCCCGCGCCTCTGCTGGCCCGCGCCTCTGCTGGCCCGCGCCTCTGCTGGCCCGCGCCTCTGCTGGCCCGCGCCTCTGCTGGCCCGCGCCTCTGCTGGCCCGCGCCTCTGCTGGCCCGCGCCTCTGCTGGCCCGCGCCTCTGCTGGCCCGCGCCTCTGCTGGCCCGCGCCTCTGCTGGCCCGCGCCTCTGCTGGCCCGCGCCTCTGCTGGCCCGCGCCTCTGCTGGCCCGCGCCTCTGCTGGCCCGCGCCTCTGCTGGCCCGCGCCTCTGCTGGCCCGCGCCTCTGCTGGCCCGCGCCTCTGCTGGCCCGCGCCTCTGCTGGCCCGCGCCTCTGCTGGCCCGCGCCTCTGCTGGCCCGCGCCTCTGCTGGCCCGCGCCTCTGCTGGCCCGCGCCTCTGCTGGCCCGCGCCTCTGCTGGCCCGCGCCTCTGCTGGCCCGCGCCTCTGCTGGCCCGCGCCTCTGCTGGCCCGCGCCTCTGCTGGCCCGCGCCTCTGCTGGCCCGCGCCTCTGCTGGCCCGCGCCTCTGCTGGCCCGCGCCTCTGCTGGCCCGCGCCTCTGCTGGCCCGCGCCTCTGCTGGCCCGCGCCTCTGCTGGCCCGCGCCTCTGCTGGCCCGCGCCTCTGCTGGCCCGCGCCTCTGCTGGCCCGCGCCTCTGCTGGCCCGCGCCTCTGCTGGCCCGCGCCTCTGCTGGCCCGCGCCTCTGCTGGCCCGCGCCTCTGCTGGCCCGCGCCTCTGCTGGCCCGCGCCTCTGCTGGCCCGCGCCTCTGCTGGCCCGCGCCTCTGCTGGCCCGCGCCTCTGCTGGCCCGCGCCTCTGCTGGCCCGCGCCTCTGCTGGCCCGCGCCTCTGCTGGCCCGCGCCTCTGCTGGCCCGCGCCTCTGCTGGCCCGCGCCTCTGCTGGCCCGCGCCTCTGCTGGCCCGCGCCTCTGCTGGCCCGCGCCTCTGCTGGCCCGCGCCTCTGCTGGCCCGCGCCTCTGCTGGCCCGCGCCTCTGCTGGCCCGCGCCTCTGCTGGCCCGCGCCTCTGCTGGCCCGCGCCTCTGCTGGCCCGCGCCTCTGCTGGCCCGCGCCTCTGCTGGCCCGCGCCTCTGCTGGCCCGCGCCTCTGCTGGCCCGCGCCTCTGCTGGCCCGCGCCTCTGCTGGCCCGCGCCTCTGCTGGCCCGCGCCTCTGCTGGCCCGCGCCTCTGCTGGCCCGCGCCTCTGCTGGCCCGCGCCTCTGCTGGCCCGCGCCTCTGCTGGCCCGCGCCTCTGCTGGCCCGCGCCTCTGCTGGCCCGCGCCTCTGCTGGCCCGCGCCTCTGCTGGCCCGCGCCTCTGCTGGCCCGCGCCTCTGCTGGCCCGCGCCTCTGCTGGCCCGCGCCTCTGCTGGCCCGCGCCTCTGCTGGCCCGCGCCTCTGCTGGCCCGCGCCTCTGCTGGCCCGCGCCTCTGCTGGCCCGCGCCTCTGCTGGCCCGCGCCTCTGCTGGCCCGCGCCTCTGCTGGCCCGCGCCTCTGCTGGCCCGCGCCTCTGCTGGCCCGCGCCTCTGCTGGCCCGCGCCTCTGCTGGCCCGCGCCTCTGCTGGCCCGCGCCTCTGCTGGCCCGCGCCTCTGCTGGCCCGCGCCTCTGCTGGCCCGCGCCTCTGCTGGCCCGCGCCTCTGCTGGCCCGCGCCTCTGCTGGCCCGCGCCTCTGCTGGCCCGCGCCTCTGCTGGCCCGCGCCTCTGCTGGCCCGCGCCTCTGCTGGCCCGCGCCTCTGCTGGCCCGCGCCTCTGCTGGCCCGCGCCTCTGCTGGCCCGCGCCTCTGCTGGCCCGCGCCTCTGCTGGCCCGCGCCTCTGCTGGCCCGCGCCTCTGCTGGCCCGCGCCTCTGCTGGCCCGCGCCTCTGCTGGCCCGCGCCTCTGCTGGCCCGCGCCTCTGCTGGCCCGCGCCTCTGCTGGCCCGCGCCTCTGCTGGCCCGCGCCTCTGCTGGCCCGCGCCTCTGCTGGCCCGCGCCTCTGCTGGCCCGCGCCTCTGCTGGCCCGCGCCTCTGCTGGCCCGCGCCTCTGCTGGCCCGCGCCTCTGCTGGCCCGCGCCTCTGCTGGCCCGCGCCTCTGCTGGCCCGCGCCTCTGCTGGCCCGCGCCTCTGCTGGCCCGCGCCTCTGCTGGCCCGCGCCTCTGCTGGCCCGCGCCTCTGCTGGCCCGCGCCTCTGCTGGCCCGCGCCTCTGCTGGCCCGCGCCTCTGCTGGCCCGCGCCTCTGCTGGCCCGCGCCTCTGCTGGCCCGCGCCTCTGCTGGCCCGCGCCTCTGCTGGCCCGCGCCTCTGCTGGCCCGCGCCTCTGCTGGCCCGCGCCTCTGCTGGCCCGCGCCTCTGCTGGCCCGCGCCTCTGCTGGCCCGCGCCTCTGCTGGCCCGCGCCTCTGCTGGCCCGCGCCTCTGCTGGCCCGCGCCTCTGCTGGCCCGCGCCTCTGCTGGCCCGCGCCTCTGCTGGCCCGCGCCTCTGCTGGCCCGCGCCTCTGCTGGCCCGCGCCTCTGCTGGCCCGCGCCTCTGCTGGCCCGCGCCTCTGCTGGCCCGCGCCTCTGCTGGCCCGCGCCTCTGCTGGCCCGCGCCTCTGCTGGCCCGCGCCTCTGCTGGCCCGCGCCTCTGCTGGCCCGCGCCTCTGCTGGCCCGCGCCTCTGCTGGCCCGCGCCTCTGCTGGCCCGCGCCTCTGCTGGCCCGCGCCTCTGCTGGCCCGCGCCTCTGCTGGCCCGCGCCTCTGCTGGCCCGCGCCTCTGCTGGCCCGCGCCTCTGCTGGCCCGCGCCTCTGCTGGCCCGCGCCTCTGCTGGCCCGCGCCTCTGCTGGCCCGCGCCTCTGCTGGCCCGCGCCTCTGCTGGCCCGCGCCTCTGCTGGCCCGCGCCTCTGCTGGCCCGCGCCTCTGCTGGCCCGCGCCTCTGCTGGCCCGCGCCTCTGCTGGCCCGCGCCTCTGCTGGCCCGCGCCTCTGCTGGCCCGCGCCTCTGCTGGCCCGCGCCTCTGCTGGCCCGCGCCTCTGCTGGCCCGCGCCTCTGCTGGCCCGCGCCTCTGCTGGCCCGCGCCTCTGCTGGCCCGCGCCTCTGCTGGCCCGCGCCTCTGCTGGCCCGCGCCTCTGCTGGCCCGCGCCTCTGCTGGCCCGCGCCTCTGCTGGCCCGCGCCTCTGCTGGCCCGCGCCTCTGCTGGCCCGCGCCTCTGCTGGCCCGCGCCTCTGCTGGCCCGCGCCTCTGCTGGCCCGCGCCTCTGCTGGCCCGCGCCTCTGCTGGCCCGCGCCTCTGCTGGCCCGCGCCTCTGCTGGCCCGCGCCTCTGCTGGCCCGCGCCTCTGCTGGCCCGCGCCTCTGCTGGCCCGCGCCTCTGCTGGCCCGCGCCTCTGCTGGCCCGCGCCTCTGCTGGCCCGCGCCTCTGCTGGCCCGCGCCTCTGCTGGCCCGCGCCTCTGCTGGCCCGCGCCTCTGCTGGCCCGCGCCTCTGCTGGCCCGCGCCTCTGCTGGCCCGCGCCTCTGCTGGCCCGCGCCTCTGCTGGCCCGCGCCTCTGCTGGCCCGCGCCTCTGCTGGCCCGCGCCTCTGCTGGCCCGCGCCTCTGCTGGCCCGCGCCTCTGCTGGCCCGCGCCTCTGCTGGCCCGCGCCTCTGCTGGCCCGCGCCTCTGCTGGCCCGCGCCTCTGCTGGCCCGCGCCTCTGCTGGCCCGCGCCTCTGCTGGCCCGCGCCTCTGCTGGCCCGCGCCTCTGCTGGCCCGCGCCTCTGCTGGCCCGCGCCTCTGCTGGCCCGCGCCTCTGCTGGCCCGCGCCTCTGCTGGCCCGCGCCTCTGCTGGCCCGCGCCTCTGCTGGCCCGCGCCTCTGCTGGCCCGCGCCTCTGCTGGCCCGCGCCTCTGCTGGCCCGCGCCTCTGCTGGCCCGCGCCTCTGCTGGCCCGCGCCTCTGCTGGCCCGCGCCTCTGCTGGCCCGCGCCTCTGCTGGCCCGCGCCTCTGCTGGCCCGCGCCTCTGCTGGCCCGCGCCTCTGCTGGCCCGCGCCTCTGCTGGCCCGCGCCTCTGCTGGCCCGCGCCTCTGCTGGCCCGCGCCTCTGCTGGCCCGCGCCTCTGCTGGCCCGCGCCTCTGCTGGCCCGCGCCTCTGCTGGCCCGCGCCTCTGCTGGCCCGCGCCTCTGCTGGCCCGCGCCTCTGCTGGCCCGCGCCTCTGCTGGCCCGCGCCTCTGCTGGCCCGCGCCTCTGCTGGCCCGCGCCTCTGCTGGCCCGCGCCTCTGCTGGCCCGCGCCTCTGCTGGCCCGCGCCTCTGCTGGCCCGCGCCTCTGCTGGCCCGCGCCTCTGCTGGCCCGCGCCTCTGCTGGCCCGCGCCTCTGCTGGCCCGCGCCTCTGCTGGCCCGCGCCTCTGCTGGCCCGCGCCTCTGCTGGCCCGCGCCTCTGCTGGCCCGCGCCTCTGCTGGCCCGCGCCTCTGCTGGCCCGCGCCTCTGCTGGCCCGCGCCTCTGCTGGCCCGCGCCTCTGCTGGCCCGCGCCTCTGCTGGCCCGCGCCTCTGCTGGCCCGCGCCTCTGCTGGCCCGCGCCTCTGCTGGCCCGCGCCTCTGCTGGCCCGCGCCTCTGCTGGCCCGCGCCTCTGCTGGCCCGCGCCTCTGCTGGCCCGCGCCTCTGCTGGCCCGCGCCTCTGCTGGCCCGCGCCTCTGCTGGCCCGCGCCTCTGCTGGCCCGCGCCTCTGCTGGCCCGCGCCTCTGCTGGCCCGCGCCTCTGCTGGCCCGCGCCTCTGCTGGCCCGCGCCTCTGCTGGCCCGCGCCTCTGCTGGCCCGCGCCTCTGCTGGCCCGCGCCTCTGCTGGCCCGCGCCTCTGCTGGCCCGCGCCTCTGCTGGCCCGCGCCTCTGCTGGCCCGCGCCTCTGCTGGCCCGCGCCTCTGCTGGCCCGCGCCTCTGCTGGCCCGCGCCTCTGCTGGCCCGCGCCTCTGCTGGCCCGCGCCTCTGCTGGCCCGCGCCTCTGCTGGCCCGCGCCTCTGCTGGCCCGCGCCTCTGCTGGCCCGCGCCTCTGCTGGCCCGCGCCTCTGCTGGCCCGCGCCTCTGCTGGCCCGCGCCTCTGCTGGCCCGCGCCTCTGCTGGCCCGCGCCTCTGCTGGCCCGCGCCTCTGCTGGCCCGCGCCTCTGCTGGCCCGCGCCTCTGCTGGCCCGCGCCTCTGCTGGCCCGCGCCTCTGCTGGCCCGCGCCTCTGCTGGCCCGCGCCTCTGCTGGCCCGCGCCTCTGCTGGCCCGCGCCTCTGCTGGCCCGCGCCTCTGCTGGCCCGCGCCTCTGCTGGCCCGCGCCTCTGCTGGCCCGCGCCTCTGCTGGCCCGCGCCTCTGCTGGCCCGCGCCTCTGCTGGCCCGCGCCTCTGCTGGCCCGCGCCTCTGCTGGCCCGCGCCTCTGCTGGCCCGCGCCTCTGCTGGCCCGCGCCTCTGCTGGCCCGCGCCTCTGCTGGCCCGCGCCTCTGCTGGCCCGCGCCTCTGCTGGCCCGCGCCTCTGCTGGCCCGCGCCTCTGCTGGCCCGCGCCTCTGCTGGCCCGCGCCTCTGCTGGCCCGCGCCTCTGCTGGCCCGCGCCTCTGCTGGCCCGCGCCTCTGCTGGCCCGCGCCTCTGCTGGCCCGCGCCTCTGCTGGCCCGCGCCTCTGCTGGCCCGCGCCTCTGCTGGCCCGCGCCTCTGCTGGCCCGCGCCTCTGCTGGCCCGCGCCTCTGCTGGCCCGCGCCTCTGCTGGCCCGCGCCTCTGCTGGCCCGCGCCTCTGCTGGCCCGCGCCTCTGCTGGCCCGCGCCTCTGCTGGCCCGCGCCTCTGCTGGCCCGCGCCTCTGCTGGCCCGCGCCTCTGCTGGCCCGCGCCTCTGCTGGCCCGCGCCTCTGCTGGCCCGCGCCTCTGCTGGCCCGCGCCTCTGCTGGCCCGCGCCTCTGCTGGCCCGCGCCTCTGCTGGCCCGCGCCTCTGCTGGCCCGCGCCTCTGCTGGCCCGCGCCTCTGCTGGCCCGCGCCTCTGCTGGCCCGCGCCTCTGCTGGCCCGCGCCTCTGCTGGCCCGCGCCTCTGCTGGCCCGCGCCTCTGCTGGCCCGCGCCTCTGCTGGCCCGCGCCTCTGCTGGCCCGCGCCTCTGCTGGCCCGCGCCTCTGCTGGCCCGCGCCTCTGCTGGCCCGCGCCTCTGCTGGCCCGCGCCTCTGCTGGCCCGCGCCTCTGCTGGCCCGCGCCTCTGCTGGCCCGCGCCTCTGCTGGCCCGCGCCTCTGCTGGCCCGCGCCTCTGCTGGCCCGCGCCTCTGCTGGCCCGCGCCTCTGCTGGCCCGCGCCTCTGCTGGCCCGCGCCTCTGCTGGCCCGCGCCTCTGCTGGCCCGCGCCTCTGCTGGCCCGCGCCTCTGCTGGCCCGCGCCTCTGCTGGCCCGCGCCTCTGCTGGCCCGCGCCTCTGCTGGCCCGCGCCTCTGCTGGCCCGCGCCTCTGCTGGCCCGCGCCTCTGCTGGCCCGCGCCTCTGCTGGCCCGCGCCTCTGCTGGCCCGCGCCTCTGCTGGCCCGCGCCTCTGCTGGCCCGCGCCTCTGCTGGCCCGCGCCTCTGCTGGCCCGCGCCTCTGCTGGCCCGTCTGTCTGTCTGTCTGCCTGTCTTTCTGTCTGTCTGCCTGTCTGTCTGTCTGTCTCTCTGTCTGTCTGTCTGTGCATCTGTGAGTGGACAGTGTCTGTTAGAATTAGAATAGATTTTCATGGATTACAGCGACACGTCAGGTACCACTTGTTCCTTTTCCTTTTCGTCAGTGTAGGTCAAAGGTCATCGAGACAGGGTGGGGGAAAAGTGTTGACCTGTTGAGTGGAGTGAGTGCCCTTCACCGTAATGGCTAAATTCTCGTTAGTTTGCGATGTATGTCACGTATATTAATGTAGGGCTAATATGTATGTATTCGTGTAAACAGGCGGAATATTCTCTTCACTACACTGTTTCTCAAAGACCAGTGCGTATTTCACACTCGTTAGCTTCCTGATATATTTTCACTTTTTCCCGCCACAAGTTCTGCTTCATCGCTGATGCAATGAGTTTGACCCATACCAACCACACTGCGACGTATGACCTCCGGGGGAACACGGTCCACAGATCAACACATCACCTACGCCATCACTCTCCTTTGTAACACGTCAAGATGTGAATCACTCCTGCTGTGTTCTTTATACTATGTTGTATCATTTATGACCAATTTCACTGAAGATGGGAAGTGTTCTTGTGCCCGAATCGTCTCATGTATCTTAAGAAAAAGATGAAAGTGAACAAGGGACATTTACACTTCATCCGATGAAGCAAAACGAGTGGAGAGACAAATTGAAAAAGAAAGAAAAGGTCATGAGTGATATATATATATATATATATATATATATATATATATATATATATATATATATATATATATATATATATATTGCAAGAGGTCACAGTGGTGTTCGAGATATAGTATATGAAAAAAAAACATAAATATGAAACACGATAAGTTCCCAAGTGCACTTTTGTGTAATGATCACATCGTCAGGGGAGATACAAGAGCGAGATAGAAGACGTAGGACAATAAGTTGATGTACTAGGAAAACACGTAGGAAAAAGGCTATTCGTAAACAAGCGTCACCGGATGGTGGTGTTTGGGTTGGTCAGTTCGGATCTGGCATCGCACATGTCATAAAATCTTTATTATCTGGACAGACACCTGATCCACACTCCCTCTCCCACTTCTGAACCCACACTGCTCCTCCCCAGTCTGATGTTCTGTGCATGCCTTCACCCTCTTACAACTTGCCAGGTACATTCAACCAAATTTTACCTCCGCAGGTTGAACTCTTTCCCCCTTTGCCTCTATACAATAGCAAAATACATGCATTCACCCAACCTTCAGGCACCTCACCATGATCCATACATACACTAAAAATCCTAATTTACCCAGTCAACAACACAAGCATTCTTGATATATTCACCTGCAATGCCATCTGCTCCGACTACCTTGCCACCTTTCGTCTTACGCAGGGTTTTCACCACCTCTTCACCAAACCACTCTGCATGAGTCTCTCACTTTGCATAAAACCCTGACCAAAACACCCTACATCTGCCACTCCATCATAAAACACATTCAGCAGTCCTTCAAAAATACTCACACCATCTCCTTCTCTCTTCATCACTATCTGTAACCGCTTCCCCCTTTATCCCCTTCACATATTCCCCATCTTTCTATGTTTTTTTTTTTTCACATTTGCTCTCTTTTCCAACCCCTGCACCTTCCTCTTGACCGCTTCCCGCTTTCTCTTATACATCTCCCAATCATCCGCGCCCCTTCCTTTTGTCTTTCTCTAGCAACTTTACTTCTTCATCCCACCACTCACTACCCTTTCTAATCTGCCCACCTCCCACCATTCGCAAGGCACTTGCATCTCTCGCCCATACCAGGCACTGCTTCCCTGAATACCTCCCATTCCTCATCCACTCCCCTTACTTCATTGGCTCTGAAACCTTTTACCACTCTGCACTCATTCTCCCCTGGCATTTCTTCATATATTACGAAGATTCTTAACTCCCAATAAGTCAGGATTCTTACAAATGTTTTTAAGAGATAAATCCTGTATACAGGCAGTGGGGGGGGGGGGGGGGGGGGTTAAGTAGGGACAAGTAAACAAACAGAATGTTTACGGATGCCCTTTTTGGACGTTTTAGCCAACTTTAGCAAACATTGTGGTGAATCTACCCGGATCTTTACCCCCCAATATTTACCCCTCCCTAGGGGCCCGCTCTCCCCAGTACTAAGGGCAACTTTTGAATTTGTCAAAGGGTTCCCCCAAAAATTGAGAAAATCCCGCTCCCAAAAAAAAAAGAAATAAAAAGGGTTTCATGTCTTTTCAGGGAATGTATTATGACTTTCAATTAATGTGAGGGGAACCCGGGGTTAAAAAAACCAAAAAAAAAATCGTTTTGAATTTTTTAGGAAAAGAAGCGAGCTTGCGCCAGCGTTGAGAACAGTTAAACAGTTTATTCCCGAAGACGTGTTTGTTACTTTGGCAATGAACGTTTAAAAAACCCTGTCAGTTTTTCCCACATTCCGAATTTTGTGCCAGAACAAAACCTGTTTTGATAAAACTCTTTTTAAATATTTTAAAGGGTTTAATTTATTATTTTTTTTTTCTTCTTTTTTTTTAAAACTATTCCCCATTTCCGGTTTAGCGGGTAGCGTAAGAACAGGGGACTGGGCTTTTTTGGACCCCCTCCCCGGGCCCCCTCTGCCTTCTTTTGGAAAATAAAAAAAAAAAAACGGAGGGGGGTTTCCACCCCCCCGCTCCCTCCCCTTTTAGTCCCCTTTTACGCCGAGGGAATACGTGGAAGTATTTTTAAACCCCCTTTTCCAGGGAAAAAATATATATATTTTTATATTATTTTAAAATATATATTTTTTTTTTTTTAAATTTTATTTTAAAATTTTTAAAAATTTAAAAATAAAAAAAGGGAAAAAAAAGGGTCTTATTATCACACACGCCTCAAGCCCGTCTCCGCTGTGCGTTCGCTGGCTGGGGCGCGCTCCTCAAGGGCAGAGAACCTTAGATATTTATGTTCCCTAAATGGAAGTTCGCCAGGGGAAAAATAAATGGCCATTTCAATGAATAATAAATGTATAAATATATATATATATATAACGCTTTGGGACGACCCTCGCCTCCGAACACCCCCTCAGGTTACCGGATCCAACACAGTGTCACTGCCTTATAGAATTACGAAGGTTAAAGTGGCTGGCGTTTGGCTGAGATAAAGCCAGCGGTTGTCTGTCTGGCAAACCTTTTTGCTGAGGAACAATTTTCCCGGTTAACCATATGTTCCACAAGCATCGAATTGGGGCTTTAATGTTTGGGGTTTGTGTTGTGGTGGGTGGGTGTGGGGGGTGGGGTGGGTGGGTGGGTGTGTGGGGTTGGTTTTTTTTGGGAGCCGATATGGACAAGAAAAGGAATTCCTTAGCATCCTCTTCAAACAGTTCATCCGCTCCACCCTAAAACGTTTCCCCCCCCTAGACCCCCAACCCCGTCCAAAGCAAATTTAAACCAACCGCTAAAGTAAAGAAAGCTTAATGAAAAAAACCCCCGGTTGGTGGTTATCACGACCATCCAACCCCACAAGAAAAAAGTAAAAAATTTAAATCGTAAAAATTCAGTAAAAGTTCTCGGCACACCACAACACACACCACACACCCACAACACACCACAACAACCACTGAACCACCTGAAAAACCCTGTACAAACCGCCTTACCACACCCACTTTCAAATACCATTCCGCCGGGTGCACGACCATCTGAAACTGCTCTCCCCAGGCATGTACGAGTTACTTTCCCCAATTGCTCTTTGGACCTCCCATGCTCCAAGCTTTAAAAAACACAAAAACACACGTGTCATATGTACCACACGACGAACTGGCATGCCAAAATGCGCCCCCGCAGTGAAGACGGTGTGTAATACCTCCCAAATTTGGGTTGGGTGGTGGTTCCCCCCCTAAAAGACACGGACCAAGCATCTCATTTCATGACCCGGGTTCCGTCCTGTGGCCTTCGTTGACGAAAAGCTATGTAGTCGTCACTGTCACCGCCGTTTTTTGTTTTGTCTGTTTTTTGAATCTGCAGCGAAAACGGGAAGTCCATAGTAAAGAATCTACGGGAAGCTTTTCGTGTTCGCCTGCACAGTAACTACATTCCCCCATGTAGTTCCTCTGGTATGATAATCTTAAAAATCTTTTCCCCTTTTCTTCTCTCTTTTCTCTCTCTTTCTCTCTTTCCCAATTTCGTTTCCTCCCCTTCTCTCTCTCCTCTTCTCTCTCCTCCCCTTCTCCTTTTTTCTCTTCTCTCTTCCACCGCTCCCCTCCTTTCTGTTTCCCTTCCCGCCAACTCGTTCCAAGCCCATTTCCTCTTCCACCATCCCCCTCTCCTCTCTCCCTTTTCCCACCTCTTCCGCTGGGAGGTGGGAGAGGAGCCCCATGCCCACCCTCACCCTCCATCCCCCTCACCACTTCACTATTTGGGTGAACAAAGCTTACACGTGTAAAAGCAATACCAATTTTATTTCCCCGGCCCCCCATTGGATGGGGGCAAGCGCTTTATGGTCTTAGACCCCGTAGAAGGTCAGGGGAGTCGAGCATACCAGGGAAAAGATGGGGGCTGGCTGGGTGAGGTACATCTTGATGTGGTGGGCAGGTAAGTGTGGCGGGGGGGTGCCCCCACTTTTTACCCCAAAAACCGCCTTACATTCACGATTTCCCCCCGTAATGGTCACTTTCATCTGACGCAGGCATGCAGTACCTCTCAAAACACTCGCCTTTCCCCTTTTGTATATATATATTAAATATATTTTATATATATAATATATATATATATATATATATATATATATATATATATATATATGTAAAGTCTTCAGGTGGGTTCAAATCCTCTCTGGCAAGTTTGTAAAAGTCTGAATATGTAAGTCTTCAGGTGAGTTCAGTTTGCCAAAGGCAAGTTTAGGAAAATTCTGACTACTGTAGTTTGTGAACGCACCAGAGGAGTGCAGAGGGGGGGAGGAGGGAAGAAGAGCGCGGAGAGCGGAGGCAACGTGTGAGGGAACAGACTAAACAAAATACCACTGGGTAAAAAAAAAAGGGACAAAATACCACTGGGTAAAAGATAGTGTGACCGAATCCACTGAATAGATACTACAGTGGAGGAGAGTTGTGGCGAGATGGGTTGGGAGAACGTGGTGGATTGGGATTATCTTTTGATGCAGACACTTTCCCCGAGGTGATGCATGATTTAGTGATGGAGTGCTTTGATGGAGAGGGTCGATGCGGTTGTATAGTGAGGGAAGGGGGAGGGAAAGTATTGGCGTGGTTCTATGGTGACGGAGACAAGAGTGTTGGCATGTTTCTATAGTGATGGAGGGAAGAATATTGATGTGGTTCTATGGTGATGGAGGCAAGAGTGTTGGTGTGGCTCTATAGTGATGAATGGAGGAGTATTGTTGTGCTTCTATAGTGATGGAGGGAAGAATATTGATGTGGTTCTATGGTGATGGAGGCAAAAGTGTTGGCGAGGTTCTATGGTGGTGGAGGCAAGAGTGTTGGTGTGGTTCTATAGTGATGGATGGAAGAGCATTGTTGTTGTTGTATAGTGATGGAGGGAAGAGTGTTGGCGTTGTTCTAAAGTGATAGAGGGAGGTATTGGCATGGTTGTATGGTGAAGGAGGAAATAGTTGTGGCAGGCGTGGATCTATAGTGATGGAGGGATTAGGGTGGCGTGGTTCTATAGTGATGGGGGGGAAGGGTGCAGTGAAGGAGAGGGAAATGTACTCCTCTCTGATGGCGTCAGATGACATGAGGATGAATCGCAGTAAAATGTGGTGATGATGTGGCTGCTAAATATAGTGATGATGTGGCAGCAAAAGGTAGTGATGATATGGCAGTCAGAGGTTAAACGGCGGTAGCAAAAATGGGGGCCACTCCAGGTGCACCCTTCTCCTTGCTGCCTCTCTGTATCTCCTTTTGTTTCTGTTACTTTCATAATTCAAGTTTCTCCATCTTCTTCCTTACATCCTTTCTATTTATATTTACTGTTTTCTCCATGTCCTTCTTCGACATCGCCTCCCTCTTTCTCCTTCTCCCCCTTCTCTATACTTCTCTTTCATCTCACCTCACCCAACTCCTCTGTTCCTCACCTCCTCCCTTGCTGTTTCTTCCTTCCTGCTCCTCCTCCTCCTCTTCTTCTTCTTCCTCCTCTCCCTCCTCCTTCGTCTTCCCATTTGGCCCAGCGCCTAGGCCTGGGGTGCTAACCGCCATCCCAAGATGCTAGGAGGGCAAACCCCTCCTCCCTCTCTTTCTCCGGACGTTAGAGCCAGTCTCTCTCTCTCTCTCTCTCTCTCTCTCTCTCTCTCTCTCTCTCTCTCTCTCTCTCTCTCTCACACACACACACACGCACCCTGCTTAGCTAATCAGCTCCATAGCTCCATTCCCTTCATCATTTGAGGGACGGGAAACTCCCCAGTCAGCGGGATTAAATGATGTGATTAGTAATTACCTGCGGCGCCCAATCATTACGCGCAAGACCGTTTGGGAGCTGGTTTACGGTCGGCCAATCCCTGAGGCAGGGCGGTTACCGGAGGTGGTAGTAGAACAGCCTGGTTGATCAGATGGTTCATTTCTGAGAACACGAGGGAGAGCAGCAGGGTGAGAGAGAGAGAGAGAGAGAGAGAGAGAGAGAGAGAGAGAGAGAGAGAGACAGACAGACAGACAGACAAAGAGACAGACAGACAGGCAGACAGACAGACTCACCAAACAGCTCAATGAATCAGAGCCTCAAGCCTTGTACCACAGATGTTGACTACTGGTCGAGGTTGGCCTGCGCTAGCCTCAACATCAAACAGGTGGCTATTTCCGTCCTTATGACCAGGAGGAAGAGGGTCCATTGTCGCCCCCATTATGCTGACGCTGTGTACATCTCTCATGCCCCGGGCCAAAAATCTGGGAAAGAAAAGTATATAGTCATTAGCTGGATAATTAAATCTTGTAATAGATTAACAGATTATTTATACACACACACACACACACACACACACACACACACACACACACACACACACATTTAGCATTAGCTTATTACACTTGTTTGTCTTTTCCCGCGTCAGCGAGGTAGCGCCAGGATACACTTGAAGAATGGCTCATTCACTCATATACACATACACCTACATAAATCCCGTACACGCACATATACATACATATACATAAACATATACATGCTTGCCACCATCCATTCCTGGCGATATATATATATATATATATATATATATATATATATATATATATATATATAGTCTTCGATGCCAACCTCAAAAACCAGTGCATTTCGTGGTGGCAGGCAAGGCCCCCTCTGCAGTCGCTGGCGTGGGAGGTAAACTGGCAAATGGAGCGACCTGGATATTCTTTTTGTCTGTCTTTGATCCATTTGATTTCGTCGGATCGCGATGCCTGGTGGGGCGAACCCCAGTGGGTTGGGTTATATAGGTGGTGTATTTTGGGAGCAGAGGAGGTCGTGGGAATCCTCCCTTTGATGGCGAAGGATCGACGGAGGAAGGGAATGGGGGGGAGGGGGGTTTTAGTAGGGAGAAAGGGGGGGGGTTAGGGGACTACTCCGCGCTGCCAGACGTGCTGGTGCTGAAGTGTTGTACCTGACGGGGTGATGATGGTTGTGATTATGATTATAATTATATCATTACTGATAGTGATGATAATGATTGTAGTAATGTCAATGATAGCAGTAATATTACATATGATAATAGTGTGTGTGTGTGTGTGTGTGTGT
Organism: Panulirus ornatus; assembly: GCF_036320965.1. Taxonomy (NCBI): domain Eukaryota; kingdom Metazoa; phylum Arthropoda; class Malacostraca; order Decapoda; family Palinuridae; genus Panulirus; species Panulirus ornatus. Next base: position 4,970,629 of record NC_092257.1, read on the forward strand.
GTGTGTGTGTGTGTGTGTGTTTGTGTGTGTCTGTGTTACATAACTAGAAAAACGCCATGATCCCTAAGCTGTGCTAATTGGGACATCGTGATGACCGCCTCAGCAGCAGAGTTGGTGTAGTGAAGATGGGTCCCGAGAACACGGGAATGTAGTGATGATGAGGATGTAGTGAAGATGATGATGATGTAGTGAAGATGAAGCTGTAGTGAAGATGAGGCATTCCTCGAAAAATGAAGGGTATAGATATGGTGAGAAAGGCAGTGATTATGAGAGCGGAGGATAAAGAGGACAATGAATCATTGAACATGAAGGCAATATACATATGTGTACTCATTTTCATATATATATATATATATATATATATATATATATATATATATATATATATATATATATATATATATATTCGCCATTTTCCGCGTTAACGAGGTAGCGTCAAGAACAGATGACTGAGCCTTAGAGGGATAAATCCTCACTACTTAAATTTATTTATCAGTTCATTTATCTAAAACCGACGGTATATATTTTCGCACAGCAGCAAGCAGACCTTCTCTGTTGGCCGACTCCGTTTTCTATGCACGTGGTAACTTGGAAAACATGAGGGGGGGAAACTGTTCTATAATTAGCCTCATCTTGCTGAGTTAATTAAATGTGAGTGTTGGGACGATGCTCACGGGAGGAGCCACAGCCAGGCTGTGTGTGTCAGGCCTCCTGACGTCGACGCGGCGATGTTAATTACGTTATGCCTCGCTATTTTTAGCCTATGGTGTAGGTTAGTGGAGCGAGAGAGAGAGAGAGAGAGAAGAGAGAGAGAGAGAGAGAGAGAGAGAGAGAGAGAGAGAGATCAAAGAGAGAAAGAGAGACAGAGAACTGGGGCACGGTCGAGGGTAATGTAGTCCCTCTCTCTCTCTCTCTCTCTCTCTCTCTCTCTCTCTCTATATATATATATATATATATATATATATATATATATATATATATATATATATATATATATATATATACATCTTGCCTTGCGTCCCTGTGTTGCTCAGTGGCCCTAATCCTAGCCTTTATAGTTGTTCAGCGCTGTTTTTGTTTTCTTCTTTTGTGACTCTTGAAACCCCTGATTTTAGCTTTTTTTAGCTGCTGCACTCCCCGATGTCAGCTCGGGCAGCTAATGAAGTCCGTAGTCTTTGTGGCTGTTTAACGAACCTGTTCTTAGCCTTTGTAGCTGTTCAACGAACATTTTCTTGACTTTGTAGGTGTTCAACGAACCTTTTCTTGACTTTTGTAGCTGTTCAAGGCCCGTGGTCTCGGCCTTTGTAGGATTTTCAACACTCATTACTTTAGCCTTTGAGTGTCATACATCCTATACATAGCCTCCCTCCCTGACCCTGATATTGACCTTTGACCTGGTGAGGGAGACAAGGGCTGTGGAAAAGCGAAGTGCACCTCGAGGTTTTCATTTCATGTCTTGATTGAAATGAAATTCAGAAATACAGGTCAGCCACATGGGAAGCCCTGATGGATGAACACCAGTCACATAGGAAGCCCTGATGGATGAACACCAGTCACATAGGAAGCCCTGATGGATGAACACCAGTCACATAGGAAGCCCAGATGGATGAACACCAGTCACATAGGAAGCCCTGATGGATGAACACCAGTCACATAGGAGGCCCTGATGGATGAACACCAGTCACATAGGAAGCCCTGATGGATGAACACCAGTCACATAGGAGGCCCTGATGGATGAACACCAGTCACATAGGAAGCCCTGATGGATGAACACCAGTCACATAGGAGGCCCTGATGGATGAACACCAGTCACATAGGAAGCCCTGATGGATGAACACCAGTCACATAGGAAGCCCTGATGGATGAACACCAGTCACATAGGAAGCCCTGATGGATGAACACCAGTCACATAGGAAGCCCTGATGGATGAACACCAGTCACATAGGAATCACATAAGTATGTGCTCGTATAGTAATCCTAAAATACATAAATAAATACGTAATGCGATAAACAAATTATGCAGACCTATGTGACAAGAATATTTACCTCCATTCCGAAAATAACAAAAAGGGGAAAATGCATTATTGTCTCATATGTTGTGTTTTGCGTTACAAAGTTAATGAATTGTTACCTATTATCACGGTAACGTTATCTCTCTTCACGGTAACGTTATCTCTCTTTACGGTAACGTTATCTCTCTTCACGGTAACGTTATCTCTCTTCACGGTAACGTTATCTCTCTTCACGGTAACGTTATCTCTCTTCACGGTAATGTTATCTCTCTTCACGGTAATGTTATCTCTCTTCACGGTAATGTTATCTCTCTTCACGGTAATGTTATCTCTCTTCACGGTAATGTTATCTCTCTTCACGGTAATGTTATCTCTCTTCACGGTAACGTTATCTCTCTTCACGGTAACGTTATCTCTCTTCACGGTAACGTTATCTCTCTTCACGGTAATGTTATCTCTCTTCACGGTAATGTTATCTCTCTTCACGGTAATGTTATCTCTCTTCACGGTAATGTTATCTCTCTTCACGGTAATGTTATCTCTCATATCTCTTATCATCTCCGCATTGTTATCATCAGGGATCAGGTGAGCATTTTGATGTCTTGTTTTACGTTCTGACTTGACGTATACGTAAGGCTGTTACGTGTCGCACCACAGCCGTCGTGTCGGATCGTTTACGACTGTCGCAGCCCGGGCTATGATCGCACGTCGCACACCCCCCACAACCGTCGCACACCCACAACCGTCGCACACCCCCCACAACCGTCGCACACCCACAACCGTCGCACACCCACAGCCGTCGCACACCCACAACCGTCGCACACCCACAACCGTCGCACACCCACAGCCGTCGCACACCCACAGCCGTCGCACACCCCCCACAACCGTCGCACACCCACAACCCTCGCACACCCACAACCGTCGCACAC
>NC_092257.1:4991069-5016069 GCF_036320965.1 Panulirus ornatus
CTCGAGCGCGGTCCTGTCATGTATTCAGCCCGGGCGAGACGCGCGGCTCTTTTGGGACGCTTGAGGAGCAACAATAGCCCGACGGCATAAGGAGAAAGGAAACTCCCTCCTACTTACGTGGTATTGGGCTAGCACAATGGCCCCTGCCATCTGGCGGTACCTGCGGGAACTATGGTGGCTGGCTCTGCCATCTAGCGGCCACCGTGGGGAACTATGGTGCGCCTTCCCCCTGCCTTATAGTTCCCAGTATGGGATCCAGGCCTATGTACTGACACCGTTGATCATCCTGGCATTAACAGTTTTCAAGAAAGCGTATGGTCTTAGGTATTTGCATACGCCATCATATACGCCCGGGTCTACGTGCGTCAGCGATCATACATGAGAGAAGAGAGGGAAGGAAAAAGAGGATTGGAAGGAGGGACAAGAAAAGGAGGGGCAAAGAAGAAGAGAAGGAGGAGGAGAGGAAAGAGGAGGAAGAGGAAGCAAGGGACGAGAGGTAAAGTCAAGATTGTTGACAGTCTGCTGGTGTGGCAGCTGGTGGTACTGTTCTGGCCTGGCTGGCCTGACGGAGGAGAGAGAGAGAGAGAGAGAGAGAGAGAGAGCAGAAAGTTACATAGACGAAGAGAGACAAATAGATGGATAAAGAGAGACAAATAGATGGATAAAGAGAGACAAATAGATGGATAAAGAGAGACAAATAGATGGATAAAGAGAGACAAATAGATGGATAAAGAGAGACAAATAGACGGGTAAAGAGAGACAAATAGATGGATAAAGAGAGACAAATAGATGGATAAAGGGAGACAAATAGATGGATAAAGAGAGACAAATAAATGGATAAAGAGAGACGAATAGATGGATAAAGAGAGACAAATAGATGGATAAAGAGAGACAGATAGATGGGATAAAGAGAGACAAATAGATGGGATAAAGAGAGACAAATAGATGGATAAAGAGAGAAATAGATGGGTAAAGAGAGAGATAGATGGATAAAGAGAGATAGAGACAGAAGAAAAAAAAAATCTTTGAATCAATTAGTTATCTTAGCCCGTAACATTTATGATACACCAGGCAATCTGAACACAACACTATGTTCCAAAGAAGAAAAAAAAAAGGAATATTACGCTATCAAAGGAAAAAAAAATTCTTCCAACTTGGCCACATAAACATCTCGCTGAAAAGGCACGCCGCCCCGCCCCTTTTGTTCCCCCTCGCGAGTAAAACAGACCCGGCTGAATAGTCACAGAAGAGGCAGAAACCCTCCTCGTTCAAGGAAAGGGCACCACTTAGGCCCTCAACATCCACAGAAAGAGCAAACGCCTCCGTCATCTAGAAAAGTGGATGGAGGAGGGAGGGAGGAGGAGGGAAGGGAGGGGAAGGGAGAGTCACTTGGGACCCCTAGACATAGACGAGAGAGAGAGGCCGACAGTACTTGTCTCGTTCACAGAGGCGTATACAAGTCCTCCTCGAGCCTCGGGCTTTCTCTTGTGTTGACTAATTGCTGGAGACACTGCAGGGCATTCGGACGAGTTTAGTACCTTCGCCCATCACGAGGGAGGGGGGGGGGGTGTCCAGTCACCATGAACACCACGGACTTAGCTAGGACGCCATTTGGACAATCACATGTTTACCAAATGGCGTCCTAGCTTCGTCTCCTCGATGTATATCAACTAACTGTTATATTTCTCTCTTGTGTCACCCCTGATAATTTGATTATTACGCGAAAGTGCACTTGGGAACTTTTCGTGTTTCCATGGTTTACCCTAGACGCTTCACATGCCCTGGTTCAATCCATTGACAGCACATCCACCCCGGTATACCACATCGTTCCAATTCACTCTATTCCTTCCGCTCCTTTCTCCTGTATGTTCAGGCCCCGATCACTCAAAATATTTTTCACGCCATCCTTTCCCCTCTAATTTGGTCTCCCACTTCTCCTCGTTCCCTCCACCTCTGACACATATATCCTCTTGGTCAATCTTTCCTCACTCATTCTCTCCATGTGACCAAACCATTTCAATACACCCTCTTCTGCTCTCTCAGCCACACTCTATTTATTACCACACATCTCTCTTACCCTTACATTACTTACTCGATCTAACCACCTCACACCACATATTGTCCTCAAACATCTCATTTCCAACACAGCCACATTCTTCAGCACAACTCTGTCTATCTATCTATATATATATATATATATATATATATATATATATATATATATATATATATATATATATATTTTTTTTTTTTTTTTTTTATACTTTGTCGCTGTCTCCCGCGTTTGCGAGGTAGCGCAAGGAAACAGACGAAAGAAATGGCCCAACCCACCCCCCATACACATGTATATACATACGTCCACACACGCAAATATACATACCTACACAGCTTTCCATGGTTTACCCCAGACGCTTCACATGCCTTGATTCAATCCACTGACAGCACGTCAACCCCGGTATACCACATCGCTCCAATTCACTCTATTCCTTGCCCTCCTTTCACCCTCCTGCATGTTCAGGCCCGATCACACAAAATCTTTTTCACTCCATCTTTCCACCTCCAATTTGGTCTCCCTCTTCTCCTTGCTCCCTCCACCTCCGACACATATATCCTCTTGGTCAATCTTTCCTCACTCATCCTCTCCATGTGCCCAAACCACTTCAAAACACCCTCTTCTGCTCTCTCAACCACGCTCTTTTTATTTCCACACATCTCTCTTACCCTTACGTTACTCACTCGATCAAACCACCTCACACCACACATTGTCCTCAAACATCTCATTTCCAGCACATCCATCCTCCTGCGCACAACTCTATCCATAGCCCACGCCTCACAACCATACAACATTGTTGGAACCACTATTCCTTCAAACATACCCATTTTTGCTTTCCGAGATAATGTTCTCGACTTCCACACATTCTTCAAGGCCCCCAGAATTTTCGCCCCCTCCCCCACCCTATGATCCACTTCCGCTTCCATGGTTCCATCCGCTGCCAGATCCACTCCCAGATATCTAAAACACTTCACTTCCTCCAGTTTTTCTCCATTCAAACTCACCTCCCAATTGACTTGACCCTCAACCCTACTGTACCTAATAACCTTGCTCTTATTCTCATTTACTCTTAACTTTCTTCTTCCACACACTTTACCAAACTCAGTCACCAGCTTCTGCAGTTTCTCACATGAATATATATATATATATATATATATATATATATATATATATATATATATATATATATATATATATATATGTGTGTGTGTGTGTGTGTACACACACACGAACAAAGTGCATGTGAACGCGCACCTTCATAGAACACACAAACCTCCAACAGCCAGGATCGAACCCGGAACCCTTGTCAGTCACTATGCTTGGTGCACAGACACACAGACACACACACAAACACACACACACACACACACACACACACACACACACACACACACACACACACACACACACACACACATAAAATTGCTAAAGTAGAGACAGAGAGAAGAGAAAATAGACGTCGTACGTACGTGTTCCTGAGATTGAAAGATCCTTGCTCACGACGTATCTATGGAGCAGGGAGCCTGAAGAGGGTGTTGATCCTACCCCATCTGCCTCCCTCTATGTACACGGCTTCTAGTCTGAGAGGGAAGGCCGACTGGAAGATAGATATATATCAGTTTTTTTTTCTAAGGTACTTCGTGAAGAGTTGGGGAGAAATTTATCATATACAAACAAAAAAAATTCTCTTGAAATATTATTATATTTTCCGTTCATCGAAATAGCTCCGTTATAAGAGGCTGGAACTTATATATGTGTGTGTGTGTGATCCTTCAGAAGAGGCTGGCATTTGTATATAATCCATTATAAGAGGCTGGCGTTTATATATATATTTTTTGTGATGTTGGCTGACATGGCACGGATAACTGAAGCCATATATATATATATATATATATATATATATATATATATATATATATATATATATATATATATATATATACCCTAGCCTAAGCCAGGTGCCCATTTTATCGACCAGCTCCTTGGAATGGATGAACAGCTGGGTTAACTGTGGACCGACTTCCGCAACAAGGATTCGAACCTAGATTGCGCTCGACCCCGGTCAGGAACGCTGACCACTACACCACGGAGGTCCAAATTCATATAATGCGTTATAAGGGGCTGGCACTTATATACATCTCCAGTAGTTCCTTCCCACATATATGACCAGAGCCACGGCAATTACAGGTCAAAGTCGTATACGATGATTCAGAGAGTTGTCAGTTCTGGTGGCTTTTGGCAACTGCCACCCTTTCTGCCAAAGGTTTTCCGATGGAAAATTTTTTTTTTTAGAATTACAGAAAACTGAAAATAAAAGAAGTTTAAATTACAGAAAAATTGAAAAAAAAAAACTGGAGATGAACGAATTTTAACGATTAATTTCTACATTGTTTCAGATTAGCTTCAGATATTTTCGTATTTCGTTAAGTTTTGTGTTGTGTGATGACAACATATCCCCCCCCTCCCTCCCTCCTCCTCCCCTTCCCTCCCCTTCCCTCCCCTTCCACACACTCTCTCCCCACATTACGGGGGAGGGAGAGAGAAGGGGGGAGGAATAAGGATGTATATAGATGCCCCCTCCCTCCCCCCCTCTCCCTCCCTCCCTCCCTCCCTCCCCTCCCCATATTCTACGGATGGGAGGGAGAGATGAACACCACCCCCCTCCTCCCCCCCTCCCCCCCACAGAGGGAGTTATATACGGGGAGAAAAAGTTATTCAGAAACGCTTTGTTGTGAAATGTCATTTTCTCCCCATTTCCCCTCACTTAAGTGGGGAGGGTCGGAGCTTCGCCCACGTCCTTGTAAAATGAATATCTTCACGGATTATACATCATAGGCTTATATACATATCATTATACATCACAGGTTTATATACATATACATATACATCACAGTCTTATATAGATATAAGTGGACGTTATCTCCTGTGGGTGGTTATATATATATATATTTTTTTTTTTTTTTTTTTTATACTTTGTCGCTGTCTCCCGCGTTTGCGAGGTAGCGCAAGGAAACAGACGAAAGAAATGGCCCCCCCCCCCATACACACGTACATACACACGTCCACACACGCAAATATACATACCTACACAACTTTCCATGGTTTACCCCAGACGCTTCACATGCCTTGATTCAGTCCACTGACAGCACGTCAACCCCTGTATACCACATCGCTCCAATTCACTCTGTTCCTTGCCCTCCTTTCACCCTCCTGCATGTTCAGGCCCCGATCACACAAAATCTTTTTCACTCCATCTTTCCACCTCCAATTTGGTCTCCCACTTCTCCTCGTTCCCTCTACCTCCGACACATATATCCTCTTGGTCAATCTTTCCTCACTCATTCTCTCCATGTGCCCAAACCATTTCAAAACACCCTCTTCTGCTCTCTCAACCACGCTCTTTTTATTTCCACACATCTCTCTTACCCTTACGTTACTTACTCGATCAAACCACCTCACACCACACACTGTCCTCAAACATCTCATTTCCAGCACATCCATCCTCCTGCGCACAACTCTATCCATAGACCACGCCTCGCAACCATACAACATTGTTGGAACCACTATTCCTTCAAACATACCCATTTTTGCTTTCCGAGATAATGTTCTCGACTTCCACACATTCTTCAAGGCTCCCAGGATTTTCGCCCCCTCCCCCACCCTATGATCCACTTCCGCTTCCATGGTTCCATCCGCTGCCAGATCCACTCCCAGATATCTAAAACACTTTACTTCCTCCAGTTTTTCTCCATTCAAACTTACGTCCCAATTGACTTGACCCTCAACCCTACTGTACCTAATTACCTTGCTCTTATTCACATTTACTCTTAACTTTCTTCTTTCACACACTTTACCAAACTCAGTCACCAGCTTCTGCAGTTTCTCACATGAATCAGCCACCAGCGCTGTATCATCAGCGAACAACAACTGACTCACTTCCCAAGCTCTCTCATCCCCAACAGACTTCATACTTGCCCCTCTTTCCAATATATATATATATATATATATATATATATATATATATATATATATATATATGTATATATATATATATATATATATATATATATATATATATATATATATATATATATATATATATATATTATCCCTGGGGATAGGGGATTAAGAATACTTCCCACGTATTCCCTGCGTGTCGTAGAAGGCGACTAAAAGGGGAGGGAGCGGGGGGCTGGAAATCCTCCCCTCTCGTTTTTTTTTTTTTTTTTTTTTTTTCCAAAAGAAGGAACAGAGAATTGGGCCAGGTGAGGGTATTCCCTCAAAGGCCCAGTCCTCTGTTCTTAATGCTACCTCGCTAGCGCGGGAAATGGCGAATAGTTTAAAAGAAAGAAAAAAAGATATATATATATATATATATATATATATATATATATATATATATATATATATGCGGGGGGGGGGGGGTTGGAAATCCTCCCCTATTTTTCCCAAAAGAAGGAACAGAGAAGGGGGCCAGGTGAGGATATTCCCTCAAAAGTCCAGTCCTCTGTTCTTGACGCTACCTCGCTAACGCGGGAAATGGCGAATAGTATGAAAAAAAAAAAAAAAAAAATATATATATATATATATATATATATATATATATATATATATATATCCCCTGCAGGCCATTATGGAAGGTAGACACGGAGAATATCTTTTTTTTCTCACTCTCTCTGGAGAGAATTATCCCAGAGAGAGAGAGAGAGAGACAGAGAGAGAGAGATTTCTTTTCTTAGCTGGGGAATAAGAGGCTAGTTCACACAGAGATGGTCCAGCGTCAGGCATAGTTAGCGTGTGATTTAGAGCCGTATTGCTCGGCTCACACGGACGGGATTAATACGGGTTTATACTGATGGCCCTGTACAGCAGCCGTGTGCTGGGAGACGACGACAGAGGAGTGGTGGAACACGGCAATGATGTGGTGGAACATGGGAATGATGTGGTGGAACACGGCAATGATGTGGTGGAACACGGCAATGATGTGGTGGAACACGGCAATGATGTGGTGGAACACGGCAATGATGTGGTGGAACACGGCAATGATGTGGTGGAACACGGCAATGATGTGGTGGAACACGGCAATGATGTGGTGGAACACGGCAATGATGTGGTGGAACACGGCAATGATGTGGTGGAACACGGCAATGATGTGGTGGAACACGGCAATGATGTGGTGGAACACGGCAATGGTTTGGTGGAACACGGCAATGATGTGGTGGAACACGGCAATGATGTGGTGGAACACGGCAATGATGTAGCAGACTTTCCATACCGACCTACAACCCACCCCTCCCCAACCCACAACCCACTACACCCCGAACCACAACTCACCCCACTCAGACCCACAACCCACCTCACCCGACCCACAACCCACCCCAGACCAATAACCCACCCCGACCCACAACCCATAACCCACCCCGACCCACAACCCATAACCTAACCAGACCCACAACCCATAACCCACTCAGACCCACAACCCATAACCCATCCAGACCCTTAACCCATAACCCACCCAGACCCACAACCCATAACCCACCCAGACCCACAACCCATAACCCACCCAGACCCACAAACCATAACCCACCCAGACCCATAAGCCACCCCGACCCACTACCCACGACCCTCCCCGACCCACAACCCACCCGACCCACAACCCACCCGACCCACAACCCACCCGACCCACAACCCACACCGACCCACAACCCACCTCGACCCACAACCCACCCGACCCACAACCCACCAAGCACGAACCTTCCCACATCCCATCAGCCAAAAAGTGTGAAGTTTGCACCAGCGATCTTGCCTTAACTTTCCCTCTGCCTGCCTGCACCAGCTGGAGCATGACGCCCGCCCTCCTGCACCAGCTGGAGCATGACGCCCGCCCTCCTACACCAGCTGGAGCATGACGCCCGCCCTCCTGCACCAGCTGGAGCATGACGCCCGCCCTCCTGCACCAGCTGGAGCATGACGCCCGCCCTCCACCAGCTGGAGCATGACGCCCGTCCTGCACCAGCTGGAGCATGACGCCCGCCCTCCTGCACCAGCTGGAGCATGACGCCCGGAGTCCTTCACCAGCTGGAGCATGACGCCCGCCCTCCTGCACCAGCTGGAGCATGACGCCCGGAGTCCTGCACCAGCTGGAGCATGACGCCCGCCCTCCTGCACCAGCTGGAGCATGACGCCCGGAGTCCTTCACCAGCTGGAGCATGACGCCCGCCCTCCTGCATCAGCTGGAGCATGACGCCCGGAGTCCTGCACCAGCTGGAGCATGACGCCCGCCCTCCTGCACCAGCTGGAGCATGACGGCCGCCCTCCTGCACAAGCTGGAGCATGACGCCCGCCCTGCACCAGCTGGAGCATGACGCCCGCCCTCCACCAGCTGGAGCATGACGCCCGTCCTACTCTCCCCCCCCCCTCACCCCTTCCCCTCCCTCTCACCTTCTGGCAGACTGGCCTTATGATAAACTCTCTCTCTCTCTCTCTCTCTCTCTCTCTCTCTCTCTCTCTCTCTCTCTCTCTCTCTCTATCTATCTATCTATCTATCTATCTATCTGTCTATCATCATCGTCAGATGAGGCCGGCAGCAATGGGGGGGAGGGGAAGGGTGGGTGTGGGAGGGGAAAGGTGTGTGTGGGGGAGGGTGGATCAGTGGGAGGGAAAAGCCGGAAGGAAGGAAGGAAGTCACAAGGAAGGAGGGAGATGGAGGAGGCCTGGGATGGAGAGAGAGATGGAAAAGGAGAAAGAAGATGGAGGGTGGGAAAGGATCCATGGACTGGGTGGGTAAGGTTGAAAGACAAGGGTCGTACCGTCGTCGTGCTCAAGGGTCGTATACCGTCGTCGTGCTCAAGGATCGTATACCGTCGTGCTCAAGGGTCGTACCGTCGTCGTGGTCAAGGGTCGTATACCGTCGTGCTCAAGGGTCGTATACCGTCGTGCTCAAGGGTCGTATACCGTCGTGGTCAAGGGTCGTATACCGTCGTGCTCAAGGGTCGTATACCGTCGTGCTCAAGGGTCGTATACCGTCGTGGTCAAGGGTCGTATACCGTCGTGCTCAGGTATCATGCTGTCGTGGTCGGTGGATCAGTCTCCACCACACCACCACAATCAATCTCCACCACACCTCCACCACCAGTCTCCACCACACCTCCACCACCAGTCTCCACCAGACCTCCACCATCATCAGTCCCCACCAGACCTCCACCATCATCAGCCTCCACCACATCATCTCCTCCATTCACCTGGGTCATTCCCTCATCCCTCATTTATCAGACTTGTCCCTCATAATCAAGCTCACATCATGAGGTGCCTCACACCTCACACCTCACACCATCATGAGGTGCCTCACACCTCACACCATCATGAGGTACCTCACACCTCACACCATCATGAGGTGCCTCACACCTCACACCTCACACCATCATGAGGTGCCTCACACCTCACACCATCATGAGGTACCTCACACCTCACACCATCATGAGGTGCCTCACACCTCACACCTCACACCATCATGAGGTGCCTCACACCTCACACCATCATGAGGTGCCTCACACCTCACACCATCATGAGGTACCTCACACCTCACACCATCATGAGGTGCCTCACACCTCACACCATCATGAGGTGCCTCACACCTCACACCATCCTGAGGTGCCTCACACCTCACACCATCATGAGGTGCCTCACACCTCACACCATCATGAGGTGCCTCACACCTCACACCATTACGAGGTGCCTCACACCTCACACCATCACGAGGTGCCTCACAACTCACACACCCAGGCTGTGAGGATGATATATATGTATATATATATATATATATTTTCTTTCTTCTTTTTTTAAACTATTCGCCATTTCCCGCGTTAGCGAGGTAGCATTAAGAACAGAGGACTGGGCCTTTGAGGGAATACCCTCACCTGGCCCAATTCTCTGTTCCTTCTTTTGGAAAATTAAAAAAAAAAAAAAAAAAAAAAAAAAAAAAAAAAAAAACGAGAGGGGAGGATTTCCAGCCCCCCGCTCCCTCCCCTTTTAGTCGCCTGCTACGACACGCAGGGAATACGTGGGAAGTATTCTTTCTCCCCTATCCCCAGGGATAATATATATATATATATATATATATATATATATATATATATATATATATATATATATATATATATATATATATATATATATATATATATATATATATATATATATATATATATATATATATATATATATGTGTGTGTGTGTGTGTGTGTGTGTGTGTGTGTGGTCAAGAACGCTAATCGCTACATTACGTAGGTCAGTGGAGGGCCCAGCTTGGGCATTTGTGGTCACTTTTTGAAAAAGTTATTTCATACCTTTTGTGAAATATTATAACACGTAGTAACTTTTTCTTGAACTCGGTGAATGATGGATTTCGCTAAGATTCGGGTCATACGAAAAATAACTGGGTTTGGCGAGGAACATTTTCTTTTTTTTTCGAAGTTTTTGTCTTTTAAAAAAAAAAAAAAAAAAAAAAAGGAAAAGATCATTCATAGGAGAAAAAGAAAATGGTATATGACCATATCAAGAGAGGGAGAAGGTACCTCTAATGTACATCTACCCGGAGGGCAAAGGTTACCACCGTACCTGCCCGTACCTGAGGATCAAGCCTACCCCCTTACCCTCCACCGCACGGTGCGCAACGCCGACATGACATGAATTCAGTCCACACTACTGTTAGATGTTGTTCTTGTTGTTGTTATTGTTCTTGTTGTTGTTGTTTATTTTTGCCCCCACTGGTTACTCTATGATCGGAATTTCTTGAAATGATATTCATTCTGAACATTCCATCATCATGGTTCATTTGCTTTACATTTTTAATTAAAAACAGGATTCCACAGTCAGTCCCCAACACTGGCCAACACATCGTAGCTAAACTGAGACAGCAGCAGTCGTCTGTGTCCTAACGAGGCTGTTTACGATAGCAGATGAGAACAGGGACTTATGGATTACTATGGTGGGAACAGAAAGACACACCGGTTTTCTCTATAGAGACAGAACATTAGCTTCGTTACACTCAGCCTCATAGCTCAGATCTCTTTCCTAATTCCTTTCCCATGTTTACAAGTATGTTTTTTAAGAGCCCACCAGATCCGAAATACACGGTGAACTGAGATATATAAGTACCGTGACCAGAATATCGTGTTATCCTATGTTGCCTCGTCAATAAAGGATATTATACCACGTGAATAACAAAAGATAGAGAGAACACAGATGTGAAGAAGCATTCCAACACCATCCTGCAGCTTGCAGACATAGTAGATTGCTTAACCCTGAACATTAACGTTGTTTTGAATCATGAAATAGCCATCATAGATACTATTATATAGAGAAAAACCCTTGTATAGGCAACAGTCGAAGTATACTATATAGCATTCCATGTATATGTTTTCAAGTCACTTATATATTAGTCGAACAGGATCGGAGTTATGAATTTGCCAACTCAGTTCTGTATTAGAATTAGGTCAGAGTATAGGGCATTTATTCAGTGTGAGAGATATAGTCACACGAGTAATTGCAACAGGGATAATTATATATGCAGCTGTACCGACTATATTAACAGACTCATATGTGGAATCCTGTTTGATCCAAACAAAATATAACACCGTGAATCCTAATTATGAAATGTCGAATCATGTTATAGAGTGTCATTTATCATTTACTGCACGTAAGTACGGGAGTCTGGACTGAAATTGTGGGAGGTTAGGTACGAGAGTTGTGTTCCCCCCGGACGGGGTGGGTTCAGGTCACATCAGAGCAGCGGCGTTCCCTGAGGTCAGGTCACGCCCCTCCCACCCCAGGCGACGACCGCGAGATATAAGAGCGAGGAACCAGAGGGACCATCACTTCATTGCTTCAGCATCTGCAGCAGACGACAGAGAGACCCTGCAGCAGACCACAGAGAGACCCTGCAGTAGACGACAGAGAGACCCTGCAGCAGACGACAGAGAGACCCTGCAGCAGACGACAGAGAGACCCTGCAGCAGACCACAGAGAGACCCTGCAGCAGACCACAGAGAGACCCTGCAGCAGACCACAGAGAGACCCTGCCGCAGACCACAGAGAGACCCTGCAGCAGACCACAGAGAGTCCCTGCAGCAGACCACAGAGAGACCCTGCAGCAGACCACAGAGTGACCCTGCAGCAGACCACAGAGAAACCCTGCCGCAGACCACAGAGAGACCCTGCAGCAGACCACAGAGGACACGTCGACAGTCCCCCGGTCGGAGATGGCTGACTCCCGTATCATTTCTGAAGCGTGGTACAGGAACGAGATTAGAAGGATAGTTCACCTCATCTTGGAGAAGCATTTCAAGACTGACTACAACGAGGAGTCGCTGAGGAAAGTCACCCTCATCAGGAATACCCTGAGGTGGTTAGTCGAGGAGAACAAGAGGAAAGAACACGAAGCGAGGCAGCTCCTGATCACGAGAGAAGCCCTTCGTCAGCAGCTGAGGAATGTCTTCTCACAGCAGCAAGCACAGCAGCCCGAGAGGTCTCAGTCAACGGCAGGAGAAGTAGGGCGTCATCCTCAGCGCAACAGCAAGGCAACGGAAGAAGGCAAGGCCCTCCCTGACAGCAAGGACGAACCTGGACGAGACTCGACCTCATCAGCTCCTGACGAACGAGCCTCATCCGCCCCTCCTGACGAACGAGTCTGTCATCCTGGACGAGACTCGACCTCAGCCACTCCTCCTGACGAACGAGTCTGTCATCTTGGACGAGACTCGACCTCAGCCGCTCCTCCTGAGGAACGAGTCGGTCATCCTTCGACGGGACTCGACCTCAGCCGCTCCTCCTGAGGAACGAGTCGGTCATCCTCGACGAGACTCGACCTCAGCCGCCCCTCCTGAGAAAGAAGCAAGTTATCCTCCAGCCAAGCAACGCAAGATCGAAGACAGTGACAGGTGAAGCGATCGTGGAAGTGTGAGGTTCAGTGCCACTTCTACCTCACCCCTGCTTGTTGTACATGGGTTCCTGCAGACTGTCACTGTTGTACAACATGTATAGCAATTAAGTTTTGTCGCTGCATTAAGTGTTAAAGACTTTTTTTTACCACTGACTCGTTTCAGATTGTAGATATGTATTTAGTATCAATGTAAATATTGTATTACTAGATTACTTTGCATGTATGTGGATTTTTTTAGTATAATATGCGATAGATATTTCAAAATGTCATTATATTTATTATCCATCAATGAAATAAGAAACAAGTACAGGTCTCTAGCAACAGATATATGGATAAAGATATCCTATTTAACATTGGTGATTTAAGTTCTGTAACCTCGTCATAAATTGGTTAACGAGACGAAGTAAAAAAAAAAAAAAAAAACTTTTCATTGAAGTTGATGATAGGTAATTATTTCGATTCCCTAAACTCCCATCAGTATGAATAGCAACATGTGCTATTACATACGCTTCTTAAGTTGATTGGATTGCTCAAGACTTCGTCAGTACCTTAAATCCCAAACTTCTAAAGGATTGGGTTTCACTGTCCCGATACTGAATACAACAATGATGTAAGAGCTGACTGATTATATCTGGAGGACAGGTGTAATAGATGATTTATTATAGGTTCATTCAAATTTCTAGCGACGTATACGGGATCTGGAGAGAGAATAGTCATTTAGCCTAATGGTAACATTCCCGCCTGTTGCACAAGACTCCCGGGTTCGATCCTGGCTGTTGGGGGTTTGTGTGTTCTATGAAGGCGCGCGTTCATATGCACTTTATTCGTGTATATATGTATACTTTTCTTTTCAAAAGAAGGAACAGAGAAGGGGGCCAGGTGAGCATATTCCCTCAAAGGCTGAGTCCTCTGTTCTTAACGCTACCTCGCAAACGCAGGAAATCGCGAATAGTATGAAAGAAAGAAATATATATATATATATATATATATATATATATATATATATATATATATATATATATATATATATATATATATATATATATATATGTGTGTGTGTGTGTGTGTGTGTATGTGTGTGTGATGTAGAAATTATAATTGATAGACTAGATATGTTTCTTTCATAAAAA
This sequence comes from Panulirus ornatus, assembly GCF_036320965.1. Taxonomy (NCBI): domain Eukaryota; kingdom Metazoa; phylum Arthropoda; class Malacostraca; order Decapoda; family Palinuridae; genus Panulirus; species Panulirus ornatus. The sequence continues at coordinate 5,005,192 of NC_092257.1, forward strand.
TGAGTGTGATAGTATGAGAGTTTTCGTCTATTTACCATAGATTCAGTGTTATTTTATGAAATATTATTACCTTTAAGGACAAGTGAAAGACGGTTTAAGATATTTACAAATTCATAATCTTTAATGCGTCAAAATATTGATATAAAAAGTATGTACATAAAACTAACGTCCAGGAAACATAAGTTTACATGCAGCAGACGTCCAGGATACATGTGTCTACATCCAGCAGACATCCAGGAAACATGTTTACATGCAGCAGACATCCAGGAAACATATGTTTACATCCAGGAAACATATGTTTATATACAGCAGACGTCCAGGAAACATATGTTTATATACAGCAGACGTCCAGGAAACAGCCAGCGCTTCACTTGTCGCTGTTGGTCATCTTCCTTTTCTTGGCTACGGACGGACCGCACCTGCCGGGAGTCCCAGCTGAAACCACGTCGTCTCCTCCAGTCCCCGCCAGCTGGCTGGGATCATCTTGGGTCTCACTGTGTCTCCTGCGTCGTCCTCTTCCTCGTGGATAATTGCAAAGCCCAGGTCGGCACCTCGGCCCTCCTGGCATCATCCAGGTCGGATCAAGGAAGATGTGGCGGGGCGACAGCCTGGAGGCCAGCTGACGTTGTGCCTGGGTCCTGTTGGTCGACGTGTGGCTCCTGACACCCCACGACCACTTACACCCCTGGATGCGAAGATTCTGGAGAATATTCTTGATGGTGACGATCTTCCTCAGCGAATACGTCTCGTAGGCGGTCGATCTGTATTTCTCCAGCGTGATGCGCACTACCTTCCTGGCCTGTTTCCTGACGCGGTAATTCGTGGACCACATATCCTGCAGGACGGAGCCAGACATCTCGACCAGACGAAGTCCTTGAGACACCTCAGTGTAGGGGAGTTCTGACCGCCTTATTTAAACCTCTAACCGACCCCCGGCGGCTGACCTGACGTGACCTGACCCCCCCACTCTGACCTTACGGGAGGGCTACCCTGACCTGAGGGAACACTGCTGGGTTGTGACGGTGGGTGAACGTATGTGTAACACGTGGTCTTGTTCGGTCGGATTATAATTGTGTACGTGATGCCTACGTCATACGGACGTGGATGACCGTGGAACTTAGTTCAAAGATCTACCGGCGATCTTGTTTTGTCATGACGGATGAGAAATGTGCAACATGGACAGGGTAACAAAGAAACAAGCGATTCGTTTCGAACTTGAGTTATTCATTATTCATAAACGTCTATAAACTACAGATCTCTCAGAATGTTAAGTGGGATTTATAATTTCCTAAATTAGTAATATAGTTAACTAATTATCCTGTATCTAAAATCTGAAAGACCTGGTTTTAATTACCCTAACTGAACAGCACTGGGTTAACTGGAGTATAATGATGTCTTTATTCACCTTGTTATCCACGTCACCATTTTGTATGTCTGTCTGTCTCTGCTACCATGTATCCTACGAGTTTATGGGCCATTTAGCGATGATATTATTTACCCTTAAGCACCACATCTACATTATATATGTCATTAATCTACAAATCATCTCGTTTTTTGCTAGCTGTCTTCCTCATCAATCATTACCTTCCACTTGATGTACGGTTTGAAGCCGATCTCCTTCAAGCAGCAGGTAACACACACACACACACACACACACACACACACACACACACACACACACACACACACACACACACACACAAGTTATCACTAAATGCATAATAATGTGTAAACCACAGTATTTATTCTGTAAAGCTTACAGTATATCTGCTGTCCCATGGCGCCCTGAGTGAGTTACATGCGTGCCTCACTCACGTACTTATCCAAAGTGCGTAAATATCCAGCTCCACCTTGACCTTAAGCCCTTCTGTCGTTAATTACTTAATTACTGTCATGACCTCCCAGTTCTGTAATATCTGTTATACCTCAACAGTGAAATGTAAGCAGATTGGCTACCTAAATTCAATTAATCGTTCTATATTTATTCATTTATACACACACACACACACACACACACACACACACACACACACACACACACATACACACACACACGCACACACACACACATACACACACACACATACACACACACACACACACACACACACACACACACACACACACACACACACAGACACATACACACACACAGACACACACACACACACACACACACACACACACACACACACACACACACCAGATTAGATTAGGTATGAAGTTGGTCTGATACATTGTTGATAGATAGCTATATATAAGATAAGGGGCGAAGATAAGTGGGATCCCAGTATAATGCAGTCCTCTGCCTTGTAGAGGAACTGAGAATGACCGGTTTATCCAGGACAGTGGGTGTACATTGTCACTTGTTTGTGTACCGTTCGAACACAAGTGAAGGTGCCATTTATCACAAACTGCGGTATGCATTTTACGGGGAAAATTGCTGTTGTATGCTCGGGTTGAGGTCCATCTACCTAGGTCAGGTGTTGTGGCTATGGCAGAGTCAGTGGAGAGGGTTGTAGGCGAGGTTAATCTGTCTGTAAACAACTACATGACTTTGGTATGGGGTCAGGTAAAGAGTACGATGCATTAAGCTAATATATATATATATATATATATATATATATATATATATATATATATATATATATATATATATATATATATATATATAGATAGATATATATATATATATATATATATATATATATATATATATATATATATATATATATATATATATATCATCCATGGGGATAGGGGAGAAAGAATACTTCCCACGTATTCCCTGCGTGTCGTAGAAGGCGACTAAAAGGGGAGGGAGCGGGGGGCTGGAAATCCTCCCCTCTCGTTTTTTTTTTTTTTTTTCTAATTTTCCAAAAGAGGGAACAGAGAAGGAGGCCAGGTGAGGATATTCCCTCAAAGGCCCAGTCCTCTGTTCTTAACGCTACCTCGCTAACAAGGGAAATAATGGCGAATATTATGAAAGAAAATGATATATGTATTAACAGACGTACGATGATCGAGAGAAGGACTGGGGGTGACAGGGAACACGGTTGGGTGGGTGGATAAGTCAGGTGCAGGTGTGACCGGACTCTGCCCTCAGCGAGAGGTTACCTTCGACGCGGAGGAACTTGTCTCTCTAAAGGAATTAATCCTTTTCCCTCCATCTGCTTGGGATCTCATAAGATAGTCAAGAGGATTAGAACGCTTAAACCCATAACGATTTGTATCTGTTCCAATAACTGACGCCGGGAACCTCCCATAGAGGGGGTTAGGGGAAAAGAATTGGCTACCTTAAAATGCCAAAGTTAACTTCACTGACTCTCTTTTTAATGTCTGTCTTGGATTTATTGCCGTTTTTTCTGGGTGTGTGGAGGGGGAAATCGTGAACTCGATCTATCTACGTAGTCCCTTATTGTCAAAGACGCCCGCCCGCAATATGTTAACCTCATATGGCCATCATCTGTCCAATAAAAGATGGCGTGATATTTGAAGAAACTTTAGCTAGAATCGCCATTCAAATCTCATCCTCGTCTCACAGTAGAACTCCTCCTGACAGCCGAGAGTTGCCACATGTTTCTTAGATTCCAAACTCTTCTTTCTTCTTCTTTGCCAGAAACGAAGTCTGACCAGCTTGGGTCATGGGCCTCCATTGAGCAGTGAAGTGGAAATGAGGCTGTCAGAACCGTCTTTTGTGGTCTCGAACGTCATTTTGAAGCTGTCATTTCCACCCCCTGGCGCCTGTCACTGCTGAATGGTGGTGGAAATTACTGGTGTGTTAACGCTGGTAACCGCGTAGGCAGGAGTAGTGGGTCAGGTGGGTAGATATAATGGGTTAGGTGGGTAGGTGTAAGGAGCCGAGGGAGACATGGGATGGTCCTTTGAAAGTTCGTTTGGACTTCGAAGAGCTTCGCGAGGCAGAGGTTCGAACACCACGACTTGAGGCTTCTTCAGGGTCGTCTTCAGGGTCTGAGGGACTTCGAAGTCCCGTTCCATACAAGACCGAACTCCCACCTCAGCAGTGTGGGCCGCTGGGTGACATGCTCTTGGTTAAGGTCAAGCGAAGGTCCAATGTAAAGAGACCACGTCAGGAACAGTGCCACGTCCTGATGCAGAAGTGTCAGGGGGAGTGACACGTCGTGCTGACGAGGCGTCGGAAGAAGTGACACGTCGTGCCGACGAGGCGTCGGAGGGAGTGACACGCCGTGATGACGAGGCGTCGGAAGGAGTGACACGTCGTGCCGACGAGGCGTCGGTAGGAGTGACACGTCGTGCCGACGAGGCGTCGGAGAGAGTGACACGTCGTGCCGACGACGCGTCGGAAGGAGTGACACGTCGTGCCGACGACGCGTCGGAAGGAGTGACACGTCATGCCGACGAGGCGTCGGAAGGAGTGACACGTCGTGCCGACGACGCATCGGAAGGAGTGACACGTCGGGCAGTGTGCCACGTCATGTGATATACCCTGAGATACGAGACTCCGGGAGAGATACAAGGAAAGAGGAGAATATTAAGACGATATTGCATCTCTCATATCCCAGAACCTCTGCTACCTTTTGCTAATGTAGCGAACATCTGCCTCTTAGAACAAGTGAAAAGAAAAAGAAAATAAAGGAATGGTTCATGGGAACATGTGCCATCTTGGAACGAGCGAACAGAAACAGAGGCCAGAGTGAAAGAGACGGTTCATAAGCCAGGCTTCAGAATGGCAATGTTTTACTCCTGCGTCTCGAGTCCTTCTGAAACTCTCGCGTCCTATGACCACTCGGCAACTTTTGCCGTTAACCCCACTTGACTACCGGGATTTATGCGTGCATTTGCCATGGGGGGGGGAGGGTGTTAGGGGGGGGGAGTTCAGCTGAGTTGCCAGGTGTCAGCGTGGAGTCCAAGTGGCGAAGGGATTCATCCAGGTGTTGCAAGAGACAGAGGGGGTTGTGTGTGTGTGTGTGTGTGTGTTGCTGTTGTGTGTGTGTGTGTGTGTGTGTGTGTGTGTGTGTGTGTGTGTGTGTGTGTGTGTGTGTGTGTGTGTGTTGTTGTTGTTGTTGTTGTTTGGGGGTTGTGAGATGAAATGCATGTTTCATATTTCTCTCTCTCTCTCTCTCTCTCTCTCTCTCTCTCTCTCTCTCTCTCTCTCTCTCTCTCTCTCTCTCTCTCTCTCTCTCTCTCTCTCTCCCTCCCTTTACGACCACCCACCAGCCCTACGATGGAGAGACAGATAGATATCGAGATGGATCATGATTATAGATAGATAGATAGATAGATTGAGTGATATAAAGAGAATGAAAAGAAAAGAAATTACCATACAGGTGATTTGATCTGAGGGAAAGTAATACAAACATACAAAATGTCTTCATGGTCTTCGTATACTCTGTACTAGCATTATGAAATGCTTATTAAATACTAGGAAAATGAATTGATTAAATTCCTTTCGAGGGAAAATTCATAGGAATAAAAAATAATTTCGAGGGCATAGATTACATCTCAAGAGTAATTCTATTATAGAAAGAGGAGGGGGGAGGAGGAAAAAAAGGGTGGGTCAAAATAATTAGGTGGATGGGAAAACTATTTCTCGGGGTCTCCTTTTAAATGTAATTCACGTAAGTCGAGAATACTGAAGGACCCGAAATTAACCCCCCCCACCCCCCTCCTGGTTCCTGAGACCTGACCTGAAGACGGTAGTCCCAGTGGCCTGGGTCATTAGCTAATTAGATTGCTTTTAAAACTGGTAATTAAGGAATGGAAATGGGTTAAGAACTTTAAACATGGCTTTGAAGAAAAGAGGGTTTTTTTTTGTAAATGTCCTAAAAGGCCTCTTTCAGGACATTTTAGGTTTGTATATATATGTTTGTATATATATGTTTGTATATATATATATATATATATATATATATATATATATATATATATATATATATAGGGGTGAGGGTCAAGTCAATTGGGAGGTGAGTTTGAATGGAGAAAAACTGGAGGAAGTGAAGTGTTTTAGATATCTGGGAGTGGATCTGTCAGCGGATGGAACCATGGAAGCGGAAGTGGATCATAGGGTGGGGGAGGGGGCGAAAATTTTGGGAGCCTTGAAAAATGTGTGGAAGTCGAGAACATTATCTCGGAAAGCGAAAATGGGTATGTTTGAGGGAATAGTGGTTCCAACAATGTTGTATGGTTGCGAGGCGTGGGCTATGGATAGAGATGTGCGCAGGAGGATGGATGTGCTGGAAATGAGATGTTTGAGGACAATGTGTGGTGTGAGGTGGTTTGATCGAGTAAGTAACGTAAGGGTAAGAGAGATGTGTGGAAATAAAAAGAGCGTGGTTGAGAGAGCAGAAGAGGGTGTTTTGAAATGGTTTGGGCACATGGAGAGAATGAGTGAGGAGAGATTGACCAAGAGGATATATGTGTCGGAGGTGGAGGGAACGAGGAGAAGAGGGAGACCAAATTGGAGGTGGAAAGATGGAGTGAAAAAGATTTTGTGTGATCGGGGCCTGAACATGCAGGAGGGTGAAAGGAGGGCAAGGAATAGAGTGAATTGGAGTCATGTGGTATACAGGGGTTGACGTGCTGTCAGTGGATTGAATCAAGGCATGTGAAGCGTCTGGGGTAAACCATGGAAAGCTGTGTAGGTATGTATATTTGCGTGTGTGGACGTGTGTATGTACATGTGTATGGGGGGGGGGCCATTTCTTTCGTCTGTTTCCTTGCGCTACCTCGCAAACGCGGGAGACAGCGACAAAGTATAAAAAAAAAAAAAAAAAAAAAAAAAATATATATAATCATTGGGGATAGGGGAGAAAGAATACTTCCCACGTATTCCCTGCGTGTCGTAGAAGGCGACTAAAAGGGGAGGGAGCGGGGGGCTGGAAATCCTCCCCTCTCGTTTTTTTTTTTTTTTTTTCCAAAAGAAGGAACAGAGAAGGGGGCCAGGTGAGGATTTTTCCTCAAAGGTCCAGTCCTTTGTTCTTAACGCTATCTCGCTATCGCGGGAAATGGCGAATAGTATGAAAGAAAAAAGATATATATATATATATATATATATATATATATATATATATATATATATATATATATATATTTTTTTTTTTTTAAACTTCGCCATTTCCCACGTTAGCGAGGTAGCGTTAAGAACAGAGGACTGGATCTTTGAGGAAAAATCCTCACCTGGCCCCCTTCTCTGTTCCTTCTTTTGGAAAAAAAAAAAAAAAAAACGAGAGGGGAGGATTTCCAGCCCCCCGCTCCCTCCCCTTTTAGTCGCCTTCTACGACACGCAGGGAATACGTGGGAAGTATTCTTTCTCCCCTATCCCCAATGATTATATATATATATATATATATATATATATATATATATATATATATATATATATATATATATATATATATATATATATATATTGGATATTTTATCCATAATTACAGTTGTCCTTCTTGATGTAGCCTAGAAATCTATTAATATTTCTCATATTTACACATTTTTTTTTTTCATACACATTCCTGATAGAGGAGCATTTGGTAGATAATTACCACAGTTAATATTAAAGAAGCATTTGGTGCATGGTTCTAAGAGGGAGGAGCATTTGCTCAATGACTCACAAAGGGTAATTGGTAAATATTCGCAACAGCTGATGTTAGAGAAGCATTTGGTGCACATGGTATTGTTTACAGTGCCCAGCTGTACGGAGCAGCTGGGGTCGGGGATGGATAGGTCTGGGTACAGAGCCATTCTCATTACACACGAGAATCGGAATGTGTCTGTGAACTTCTGTCTGGGAGGGAGGGAGGCAGGGAGAGTGTGAGGGAGGGAGGGAGAGTGTGAGGGAGGGAGGGAGAGTGTGAGGGAGGGAGGGAGAGTGTGAGGGAGGGAGGGAGAGTGTGAGGGAGGGAGGGAGAGTGTGAGGGAGGGAGGGAGAGTGTGAGGGAGGGAGGGAGAGTGTGAGGGAGGGAGGGAGAGTGTGAGGGAAGGAGGGAGAGTGTGAGGGAGGGAGGGAGAGTGTGAGGGAGGGAGGGAGAGTGTGAGGGAGGGAGGGAGAGTGTGAGGGAAGGAGGGAGAGTGTGAGGGAAGGAGGGAGAGTGTGAGGGAGGGAGGGAGAGTGTGAGGGAGGGAGGGAGAGTGTGAGGGAAGGAGGGAGAGTGTGAGGGAGCGCAAGGAAGCCGCGTCTACAATTGAGAAAGTCTCTCTCTCTTTCTTTCTTTCTTTCTTTCTTTCTTTCTTTCTTTCTTTCTTTTGTTTTTTTCAGACTTTTGAAGGAAGTTACGAAAGTTTTTGAAAGACTTTGAATGATATGACCTGTGGTGGATCATTGTAAGATATAGATAATGAATCTTTCTTGGCTTTATCGAAGATAATAGCTTAAGATATTGATGATAACTACCCATAACTACCCATAACTACCCGATAAGATAGCATCGTAGCTAATGACTTGAAGAGGGTTTATGTAACGTATAGATAATGACCCTTTTGGTGGATTTCTCCAAGATAATGACCCCAAGATAATGATAATGACCCATACAGGGTCCAGATATTCAACTCAAGCTGGTCCATTTGAAGGACACCAAGCCATCTTAAAGCCATTAGAGATAATGGCCTTTGATGAAGTGATGTAAGATAATGATGGTTCCCTTATATTGGGATAAGGGGCCGATGGGAGGTCAATAATGGTGAAGATAGTGACATAATGTAGACCTGTAGAACATTAGACACCACTGGAACAAGATCAGACGAAATACAGTGAACGTGCGACGTTCACGTGAACAGTGAACATTATGATGATAATAATGATATTGATGTTAATGATAACTATAATGATAATAATCATGATTATTGTAGCTTCTTCTTATTATTGTTATTATTATTATTATTATTATTATTATTATTATTATTATTATTATTATTATTATTATTATTATCATTATTATTATTATTATTATCATTATTATTATTATTATTATTATGATTATCATTATTATTATTATTATTATTATTATCATTATTATTATTATTATTATTATTATTATTATTATGATTATCATTATTATTATTATTATTATTATTATTATTATTATCATTATTATTATTATTATTATTATCATTATTATTATTATTATTATTATTATTATTGTTATTATTATTATTATTATGATTATCATTATTATTATTATTATTATTATTATTATTATTATCATTATTATTATTATTATTATTATCATTATTATTATTATTATTATTATTATTATTATTATTATTATTATTATTATGATTATCATTATTATTATTATTATTATTATTATTATCATTATTATTATTATTATTATCATTATTATTATTATTATTATTATTATTATTATCATTATTATTATTAGTATTATTATTATTATTATTATTATTATTATTATTATCATTATTATTATTATTATTATTATTATTATTATTATGATTATCATTATTATTATTATTATTATTATTATCATTATTATTATTATTATTATTATTATTATCATTATTATTATTATTATTATTATTATTATTATCATTATTATTATTATTATTATTATTATGATTATTATTATTATTATTATTATTATTATTATTATTATTATTATTATTGTTATTATTGTCATTATTATTATTATTATTATTATTATTATTATTATTATTATTATTATTATTATTATTATGATTATCATTATTATTATTATTATTATTATTTCATTATTATTATTATTATTATTATTATTATTATCATTATTATTATTATTATTATTATTATCATTATTATTATTATTATTATTATTATTATTATGATTAATATTATTATTATTATTATTATTATTATTATTATTATTATTGTTATTATTGTTATTATTGTCATTATTATTATTATTATTATTATTATTATTATTATTATTATTATTATTATTATTATTATTGTCATTATTGTCATTATTATTATTATAATTATTATTATTATTATTATTATCGTTATTATTATTATTATTGTTATTATTATTATTATTATTATTATTATTATTATTATTATTATTATTATTATTATTATTAATTTGTTTCCTTTAACCACCATTTTTTATTTACTGGTAAAGGTAATAGAGTTAACTTTACCATCCTTGCTGCTTCCATTGTGATCATCAGAAATGTGGTAGTGGTGACTTTCCTCTGACATGTGATAAAAGGCCTGACTGTTTTGACCTTTTCTAATAGCGTTGATTGCTATAGAGGCCTGTATGGTTGCTGGGGAAGCCTTTTGTGTCTGCTGGGTTGGCCTTTTATGGGTATAAGGGTGGCCTTTTTTTCCTCCTGAGAGGGTTTTTTATCTGATGGGAAGCCTTTTATGGTTGTATTGGAGGCCTCGCTTTTTCTTACGGCCTTTTGTGGTTATTGGAAGGTCGTATTGTTAAAGCCTTTTTATGGATGCTAGGAAGGCCTTTTATGGCTGTGCACAAGGCCTTTTATAAATGTTCAGAGATAATTTTAAGACTTCAGAAAGCCTTTTGTGAATGTTCAGAAATCATTTTAAGGCTGTTCAGAAAGCCTTTTATGACTGTTAGAGAGGCCTTTTATGGCCACTAGGGAGGTCTTTCATGGCTACTGGGGAGGCCTTTTTCGGTTCGAGAAGTTTATTAGTGTTTTCTTCTGTGTGTGTGTGTGTGTGTGTGTGTGTGTGTGTGTATGTGTGTGTGTGTGTGTGTGTGTGTGTGTGTGTGTATGTGTGTCTGTGTGTGTGTGTGTATGTGTGTCTGTGTCACTGTGTGACTGTGTGTGTCTGTGTCACTGTGTGTGTGTGTGTGTGTGTGTGTGTGTGTGTGTGTGTGTGTGTGTCACTGTGTCACTGTGTGTGTGTGTGTGTGTGTGTGTGTGTGTGTGTGT
>NC_092257.1:5018569-5033569 GCF_036320965.1 Panulirus ornatus
GGTGTGCACACACACACACACACACACACACACACACACACACACACACACACACACACACACCTGGCAAGACATGGTCGTGTGTGTTTGGCCGCACAGACGTGGGGAGATACGGTCTTTGGAGACTATCTTGTCGTTACGTCTCTCTATATATCGTCTCGACGTCTCTCTATATATCGTCTCGACGTCTCTCTGTATATCGTCTCGACGTCTCTCTATATATCGTCTCGACGTCTCTCTGTATATCGTCTCGACGTCACTCTATATATCGTCTCGACGTGTCTCTGTATATCGTCTCGACGTCTCTCTATATATCGTCTCGACGTCTCTCTGTATATCGTCTCGACGTCTCTCTATATATCGTCTCGACGTCTCTGTATATCGTCTCGACGTCTCTCTATATATCGTCTCGACGTCTCTCTGTATATCGTCTCGACATCTCTCTATATATCGTCTCGACGTCTCTCTATATATCGTCTCGACGCGTCTCTATATATCGTCTCGACGTCTCTCTATATATCGTCTCGACGTCTCTCTATATATCGTCTCGGCGTCTATATATCGTCTCGACGTCTCTGTATATCGTCTCGACGTCTCTTTGCACTCGTTCGACGTCTCTGTCTCTACATTATCTCGTGAGAGCAGAACAGAAAACGGGAAAACCTTTGAACCACTTGAAAACGTTGTTAGCTAAATCCTCACAAATGAGGCGAGTCTTGGCGGCTAGGTCACAGGTGATACCTCATAATGAGGCACCCATGTGGTCATCAGGAAGCGCTCTAATTAGTCATTATGAGGCACCCGAACTTCCTCATAATGAGGTACTCTAATTGGTCATTGTGAGGCACACGAGCTGCCTCATAATGAGGTATTCTAATTGGTCATTATGAGGCGCCCGAACTGCCTCATAATGCGATACTCTAATTAGTCATTATGAGGCACACGAGCTGCCTCATAATGAGGTACTCTAATTGGTCATTGTGAGGCACACGAGCTGCCTCATAATGAGGTACTCTAATTGGTCATTGTGAGGCACACGAGCTGCCTCATAATGAGGTACTCTAATTGGTCATTGTGAGGCACACGAGCTGCCTCATAATGAGGTACTCTAATTGGTCATTGTGAGGCACACGAGCTGCCTCATAATGAGGTACTCTAATTGGTCATTGTGAGGCACACGAGCTGCCTCATAATGAGGTACTCTAATTGGTCATTGTGAGGCACACGAGCTGCCTCATAATGAGGTACTCTAATTGGTCATTGTGAGGCACACGAGCTGCCTCATAATGAGGTACTCTAATTGGTCATTGTGAGGCACACGAGCTGCCTCATAATGAGGTACTCTAATTGGTCATTGTGAGGCACACGAGCTGCCTCATAATGAGGTACTCTAATTGGTCATTGTGAGGCACACGAGCTGCCTCATAATGAGGTACTCTAATTGGTCATTGTGAGGCACACGAGCTGCCTCATAATGAGGTACTCTAATTGGTCATTGTGAGGCACACGAGCTGCCTCATAATGAGGTACTCTAATTGGTCATTGTGAGGCACACGAGCTGCCTCATAATGAGGTACTCTAATTGGTCATTGTGAGGCACACGAGCTGCCTCATAATGAGGTACTCTAATTGGTCATTGTGAGGCACACGAGCTGCCTCATAATGAGGTACTCTAATTGGTCATTGTGAGGCACACGAGCTGCCTCATAATGAGGTACTCTAATTGGTCATTGTGAGGCACACGAGCTGCCTCATAATGAGGTACTCTAATTGGTCATTGTGAGGCACACGAGCTGCCTCATAATGAGGTACTCTAATTGGTCATTGTGAGGCACACGAGCTGCCTCATAATGAGGTACTCTAATTGGTCATTGTGAGGCACACGAGCTGCCTCATAATGAGGTACTCTAATTGGTCATTGTGAGGCACACGAGCTGCCTCATAATGAGGTACTCTAATTGGTCATTGTGAGGCACACGAGCTGCCTCATAATGAGGTACTCTAATTGGTCATTGTGAGGCACACGAGCTGCCTCATAATGAGGTACTCTAATTGGTCATTGTGAGGCACACGAGCTGCCTCATAATGAGGTACTCTAATTGGTCATTGTGAGGCACACGAGCTGCCTCATAATGAGGTACTCTAATTGGTCATTGTGAGGCACACGAGCTGCCTCATAATGAGGTACTCTAATTGGTCATTGTGAGGCACACGAGCTGCCTCATAATGAGGTACTCTAATTGGTCATTGTGAGGCACACGAGCTGCCTCATAATGAGGTACTCTAATTGGTCATTGTGAGGCACACGAGCTGCCTCATAATGAGGTACTCTAATTGGTCATTGTGAGGCACACGAGCTGCCTCATAATGAGGTACTCTAATTGGTCATTGTGAGGCACACGAGCTGCCTCATAATGAGGTACTCTAATTGGTCATTGTGAGGCACACGAGCTGCCTCATAATGAGGTACTCTAATTGGTCATTGTGAGGCACACGAGCTGCCTCATAATGAGGTACTCTAATTGGTCATTGTGAGGCACACGAGCTGCCTCATAATGAGGTACTCTAATTGGTCATTGTGAGGCACACGAGCTGCCTCATAATGAGGTACTCTAATTGGTCATTGTGAGGCACACGAGCTGCCTCATAATGAGGTACTCTAATTGGTCATTGTGAGGCACACGAGCTGCCTCATAATGAGGTACTCTAATTGGTCATTGTGAGGCACACGAGCTGCCTCATAATGAGGTACTCTAATTGGTCATTGTGAGGCACACGAGCTGCCTCATAATGAGGTACTCTAATTGGTCATTGTGAGGCACACGAGCTGCCTCATAATGAGGTACTCTAATTGGTCATTGTGAGGCACACGAGCTGCCTCATAATGAGGTACTCTAATTGGTCATTGTGAGGCACACGAGCTGCCTCATAATGAGGTACTCTAATTGGTCATTGTGAGGCACACGAGCTGCCTCATAATGAGGTACTCTAATTGGTCATTGTGAGGCACACGAGCTGCCTCATAATGAGGTACTCTAATTGGTCATTGTGAGGCACACGAGCTGCCTCATAATGAGGTACTCTAATTGGTCATTGTGAGGCACACGAGCTGCCTCATAATGAGGTACTCTAATTGGTCATTGTGAGGCACACGAGCTGCCTCATAATGAGGTACTCTAATTGGTCATTGTGAGGCACACGAGCTGCCTCATAATGAGGTACTCTAATTGGTCATTGTGAGGCACACGAGCTGCCTCATAATGAGGTACTCTAATTGGTCATTGTGAGGCACACGAGCTGCCTCATAATGAGGTACTCTAATTGGTCATTGTGAGGCACACGAGCTGCCTCATAATGAGGTACTCTAATTGGTCATTGTGAGGCACACGAGCTGCCTCATAATGAGGTACTCTAATTGGTCATTGTGAGGCACACGAGCTGCCTCATAATGAGGTACTCTAATTGGTCATTGTGAGGCACACGAGCTGCCTCATAATGAGGTACTCTAATTGGTCATTGTGAGGCACACGAGCTGCCTCATAATGAGGTACTCTAATTGGTCATTGTGAGGCACACGAGCTGCCTCATAATGAGGTACTCTAATTGGTCATTGTGAGGCACACGAGCTGCCTCATAATGAGGTACTCTAATTGGTCATTGTGAGGCACACGAGCTGCCTCATAATGAGGTACTCTAATTGGTCATTGTGAGGCACACGAGCTGCCTCATAATGAGGTACTCTAATTGGTCATTGTGAGGCACACGAGCTGCCTCATAATGAGGTACTCTAATTGGTCATTGTGAGGCACACGAGCTGCCTCATAATGAGGTACTCTAATTGGTCATTGTGAGGCACACGAGCTGCCTCATAATGAGGTACTCTAATTGGTCATTGTGAGGCACACGAGCTGCCTCATAATGAGGTACTCTAATTGGTCATTGTGAGGCACACGAGCTGCCTCATAATGAGGTACTCTAATTGGTCATTGTGAGGCACACGAGCTGCCTCATAATGAGGTACTCTAATTGGTCATTGTGAGGCACACGAGCTGCCTCATAATGAGGTACTCTAATTGGTCATTGTGAGGCACACGAGCTGCCTCATAATGAGGTACTCTAATTGGTCATTGTGAGGCACACGAGCTGCCTCATAATGAGGTACTCTAATTGGTCATTGTGAGGCACACGAGCTGCCTCATAATGAGGTACTCTAATTGGTCATTGTGAGGCACACGAGCTGCCTCATAATGAGGTACTCTAATTGGTCATTGTGAGGCACACGAGCTGCCTCATAATGAGGTACTCTAATTGGTCATTGTGAGGCACACGAGCTGCCTCATAATGAGGTACTCTAATTGGTCATTGTGAGGCACACGAGCTGCCTCATAATGAGGTACTCTAATTGGTCATTGTGAGGCACACGAGCTGCCTCATAATGAGGTACTCTAATTGGTCATTGTGAGGCACACGAGCTGCCTCATAATGAGGTACTCTAATTGGTCATTGTGAGGCACACGAGCTGCCTCATAATGAGGTACTCTAATTGGTCATTGTGAGGCACACGAGCTGCCTCATAATGAGGTACTCTAATTGGTCATTGTGAGGCACACGAGCTGCCTCATAATGAGGTACTCTAATTGGTCATTGTGAGGCACACGAGCTGCCTCATAATGAGGTACTCTAATTGGTCATTGTGAGGCACACGAGCTGCCTCATAATGAGGTACTCTAATTGGTCATTGTGAGGCACACGAGCTGCCTCATAATGAGGTACTCTAATTGGTCATTGTGAGGCACACGAGCTGCCTCATAATGAGGTACTCTAATTGGTCATTGTGAGGCACACGAGCTGCCTCATAATGAGGTACTCTAATTGGTCATTGTGAGGCACACGAGCTGCCTCATAATGAGGTACTCTAATTGGTCATTGTGAGGCACACGAGCTGCCTCATAATGAGGTACTCTAATTGGTCATTGTGAGGCACACGAGCTGCCTCATAATGAGGTACTCTAATTGGTCATTGTGAGGCACACGAGCTGCCTCATAATGAGGTACTCTAATTGGTCATTGTGAGGCACACGAGCTGCCTCATAATGAGGTACTCTAATTGGTCATTGTGAGGCACACGAGCTGCCTCATAATGAGGTACTCTAATTGGTCATTGTGAGGCACACGAGCTGCCTCATAATGAGGTACTCTAATTGGTCATTGTGAGGCACACGAGCTGCCTCATAATGAGGTACTCTAATTGGTCATTGTGAGGCACACGAGCTGCCTCATAATGAGGTACTCTAATTGGTCATTGTGAGGCACACGAGCTGCCTCATAATGAGGTACTCTAATTGGTCATTGTGAGGCACACGAGCTGCCTCATAATGAGGTACTCTAATTGGTCATTGTGAGGCACACGAGCTGCCTCATAATGAGGTACTCTAATTGGTCATTGTGAGGCACACGAGCTGCCTCATAATGAGGTACTCTAATTGGTCATTGTGAGGCACACGAGCTGCCTCATAATGAGGTACTCTAATTGGTCATTGTGAGGCACACGAGCTGCCTCATAATGAGGTACTCTAATTGGTCATTGTGAGGCACACGAGCTGCCTCATAATGAGGTACTCTAATTGGTCATTGTGAGGCACACGAGCTGCCTCATAATGAGGTACTCTAATTGGTCATTGTGAGGCACACGAGCTGCCTCATAATGAGGTACTCTAATTGGTCATTGTGAGGCACACGAGCTGCCTCATAATGAGGTACTCTAATTGGTCATTGTGAGGCACACGAGCTGCCTCATAATGAGGTACTCTAATTGGTCATTGTGAGGCACACGAGCTGCCTCATAATGAGGTACTCTAATTGGTCATTGTGAGGCACACGAGCTGCCTCATAATGAGGTACTCTAATTGGTCATTGTGAGGCACACGAGCTGCCTCATAATGAGGTACTCTAATTGGTCATTGTGAGGCACACGAGCTGCCTCATAATGAGGTACTCTAATTGGTCATTGTGAGGCACACGAGCTGCCTCATAATGAGGTACTCTAATTGGTCATTGTGAGGCACACGAGCTGCCTCATAATGAGGTACTCTAATTGGTCATTGTGAGGCACACGAGCTGCCTCATAATGAGGTACTCTAATTGGTCATTGTGAGGCACACGAGCTGCCTCATAATGAGGTACTCTAATTGGTCATTGTGAGGCACACGAGCTGCCTCATAATGAGGTACTCTAATTGGTCATTGTGAGGCACACGAGCTGCCTCATAATGAGGTACTCTAATTGGTCATTGTGAGGCACACGAGCTGCCTCATAATGAGGTACTCTAATTGGTCATTGTGAGGCACACGAGCTGCCTCATAATGAGGTACTCTAATTGGTCATTGTGAGGCACACGAGCTGCCTCATAATGAGGTACTCTAATTGGTCATTGTGAGGCACACGAGCTGCCTCATAATGAGGTACTCTAATTGGTCATTGTGAGGCACACGAGCTGCCTCATAATGAGGTACTCTAATTGGTCATTGTGAGGCACACGAGCTGCCTCATAATGAGGTACTCTAATTGGTCATTGTGAGGCACACGAGCTGCCTCATAATGAGGTACTCTAATTGGTCATTGTGAGGCACACGAGCTGCCTCATAATGAGGTACTCTAATTGGTCATTGTGAGGCACACGAGCTGCCTCATAATGAGGTACTCTAATTGGTCATTGTGAGGCACACGAGCTGCCTCATAATGAGGTACTCTAATTGGTCATTGTGAGGCACACGAGCTGCCTCATAATGAGGTACTCTAATTGGTCATTGTGAGGCACACGAGCTGCCTCATAATGAGGTACTCTAATTGGTCATTGTGAGGCACACGAGCTGCCTCATAATGAGGTACTCTAATTGGTCATTGTGAGGCACACGAGCTGCCTCATAATGAGGTACTCTAATTGGTCATTGTGAGGCACACGAGCTGCCTCATAATGAGGTACTCTAATTGGTCATTGTGAGGCACACGAGCTGCCTCATAATGAGGTACTCTAATTGGTCATTGTGAGGCACACGAGCTGCCTCATAATGAGGTACTCTAATTGGTCATTGTGAGGCACACGAGCTGCCTCATAATGAGGTACTCTAATTGGTCATTGTGAGGCACACGAGCTGCCTCATAATGAGGTACTCTAATTGGTCATTGTGAGGCACACGAGCTGCCTCATAATGAGGTACTCTAATTGGTCATTGTGAGGCACACGAGCTGCCTCATAATGAGGTACTCTAATTGGTCATTGTGAGGCACACGAGCTGCCTCATAATGAGGTACTCTAATTGGTCATTGTGAGGCACACGAGCTGCCTCATAATGAGGTACTCTAATTGGTCATTGTGAGGCACACGAGCTGCCTCATAATGAGGTACTCTAATTGGTCATTGTGAGGCACACGAGCTGCCTCATAATGAGGTACTCTAATTGGTCATTGTGAGGCACACGAGCTGCCTCATAATGAGGTACTCTAATTGGTCATTGTGAGGCACACGAGCTGCCTCATAATGAGGTACTCTAATTGGTCATTGTGAGGCACACGAGCTGCCTCATAATGAGGTACTCTAATTGGTCATTGTGAGGCACACGAGCTGCCTCATAATGAGGTACTCTAATTGGTCATTGTGAGGCACACGAGCTGCCTCATAATGAGGTACTCTAATTGGTCATTGTGAGGCACACGAGCTGCCTCATAATGAGGTACTCTAATTGGTCATTGTGAGGCACACGAGCTGCCTCATAATGAGGTACTCTAATTGGTCATTGTGAGGCACACGAGCTGCCTCATAATGAGGTACTCTAATTGGTCATTGTGAGGCACACGAGCTGCCTCATAATGAGGTACTCTAATTGGTCATTGTGAGGCACACGAGCTGCCTCATAATGAGGTACTCTAATTGGTCATTGTGAGGCACACGAGCTGCCTCATAATGAGGTACTCTAATTGGTCATTGTGAGGCACACGAGCTGCCTCATAATGAGGTACTCTAATTGGTCATTGTGAGGCACACGAGCTGCCTCATAATGAGGTACTCTAATTGGTCATTGTGAGGCACACGAGCTGCCTCATAATGAGGTACTCTAATTGGTCATTGTGAGGCACACGAGCTGCCTCATAATGAGGTACTCTAATTGGTCATTGTGAGGCACACGAGCTGCCTCATAATGAGGTACTCTAATTGGTCATTGTGAGGCACACGAGCTGCCTCATAATGAGGTACTCTAATTGGTCATTGTGAGGCACACGAGCTGCCTCATAATGAGGTACTCTAATTGGTCATTGTGAGGCACACGAGCTGCCTCATAATGAGGTACTCTAATTGGTCATTGTGAGGCACACGAGCTGCCTCATAATGAGGTACTCTAATTGGTCATTGTGAGGCACACGAGCTGCCTCATAATGAGGTACTCTAATTGGTCATTGTGAGGCACACGAGCTGCCTCATAATGAGGTACTCTAATTGGTCATTGTGAGGCACACGAGCTGCCTCATAATGAGGTACTCTAATTGGTCATTGTGAGGCACACGAGCTGCCTCATAATGAGGTACTCTAATTGGTCATTGTGAGGCACACGAGCTGCCTCATAATGAGGTACTCTAATTGGTCATTGTGAGGCACACGAGCTGCCTCATAATGAGGTACTCTAATTGGTCATTGTGAGGCACACGAGCTGCCTCATAATGAGGTACTCTAATTGGTCATTGTGAGGCACACGAGCTGCCTCATAATGAGGTACTCTAATTGGTCATTGTGAGGCACACGAGCTGCCTCATAATGAGGTACTCTAATTGGTCATTGTGAGGCACACGAGCTGCCTCATAATGAGGTACTCTAATTGGTCATTGTGAGGCACACGAGCTGCCTCATAATGAGGTACTCATATATATATATATATATCCCTGGGGATAGGGGAGAAAGAATACTTCCCACGTATTCCCTGCGTGTCGTAGAAGGCGACTAAAAGGGGAGGGAGCGGGGGCTGGAAATCCTCCCCTCTCAATTTTTTTTTTTAATTTTCCAAAAGAAGGAACAGAGATGGGGGGCAGGTGAGGATATTCCCTCAATGGCCCAGTCCTCTGTTCTTAACGCTACCTCGCTAACGCGGGAAATGGCGAATAGTTTGAAAAAAAAATAAATATATATATATATATATATATATATATATATATATATATATATATATATATATATATATATATATATATATATATATATATTCCTATAAGTCCAAATGGCGTCCTAGCTTCGTCTCTTCGATGTATATCAACTGACTGTTATATTCCTCTCTTGTGTCTCCCCTGATGATGCGATTATTACACGAAAGTGCACTTGGGAACTTTTCGTGTTTCATTTTCCTCGTGGACTCATAGGAATATCTTGATCACGCGCAAAATTGTTATCCTTTCCAATATATATATATATATATATATATATATATATATATATATATATATATATATATATATATATATATATTATAGGTTGATAGGGCAATCAAGCGTTCAACTATATTGGAATTAATTTATTTTCTAAAGGAATGATCTTTCTTCCTCGTATCATTCTGAGCATCGTAGCATCGTTGTGCCACAAGCAACTCTATGTATATAGAATCCGATCTTTCAAAAACCCTACTAAAAGGCCTCGGGAACAGGAGGGAATCCTTTTATTTACATCACAACAGCTGACGATCGCCTATGCTCTGTGACGTCATAGGTAAACAAACCCTGTGGGGTGAGTATACATATTTTCCTATGCCTCAAAAGGAGACTGACCTTACACTCGCCTGACTTGCGTTCTGCCTTACAAGATTTCTTTGGGTCAAGAGTTCAAAGCCTCTTGACATAAAACTTCCTGGATTGTGAGCTTTCAGGGATTCGAGCCGGTGGCTTTAGGGGAGGGTTGACCGGCCGACCGCAGCCCGGGACCCACACACACTTCAGGGAACACCAGACATTTTTTTTTTTTTCTTTGCATTCGTATTGCATCTTTACGAATTTTTGCATTCGTATTATTTGTACTAATTTTTTGCCTTCGTATTTTTATGTATTTTTGCATTCTGATGATTACATTCGTGTTGTATTATTTTTTTTGCATTCTTATTATTTCTATTAATCTTTTGCGTTTCTATAACTTATATCAATTTTCTTCATTTCTATCATATGTATCAATTTTTGGCATTTGTATTATTTGTATCTATTTTTTTACATTCGTGTTATTTGCATTTTTTTTGCATTCGTGTTATTTGTATAATTTTTTGCATTCGTGTTATTTGTACAATTTTTTTATTCGTGTCATTTGTATAATTTTTTGCATTCGTGTTATTTGTACAATTTTTTGCATTCGTGTTATTTATATAATTTTTGCATTCGTGTTATTTGTACAATTTTTTGCATTCGTGTTATTTGTATAATTTTTGGCATTCGTGTTATTTGTATAATTTTTTGCATTCGTATTGTATCTATTTTTTTGCATTCGTGTTATTTGTATAATTTTCTGCATTCGTGATATTTGTACAATTTTTTTTATTCGTGTTATTTGTATAATTTTTTACATTCGTGTTATTTGAACAATTTTTTGCATTCGTGTTATTTGTATACTATTTTTTGTATTCGTGTTTTTTGTATAATTTTTTGCATTTGTGTTATAAGTATACTATTTTTTTGTATTCGTATTATTTGTATTATATTTTTGCATTCGTATTGTATCAGTTTTTTGCAGTCTTATTATATTCATCATTTTTCACATTTATATTACCAGTATTGTACCATGATCATTTCACTGCAGTTTTGTTAATAGATAAGAGAAAGTGATATTGAGAACGAAAGTAATCCACTTCCTTGATTGATCCTGAAATCGACAATGATCAACTTGTGTATTGATCATTAGGGTTAATCCTCCGTAGAAACCTCAGTTGCTTCTCGTAGCCACGACCCCCTAACAACCGTACGGAGGGCCAGTTCTGTGCAACAACCTCCTGTGAGTGTAGTTCGTCACAGGTTAAAGTGTCTTGGTTGTTAGGGTGTTTTTTTTAAGTTCAGATCCTCCTAAATTTGAGGCTCCCTAAATTTACGGAAGCTTCATAGGTAAAGAGTTCCTTCGATTGATCAACCCTAGACCTAGAGCTCCTTAGGGTTTGAGCTCTATGGATCAGAGGCTCTTGAATCGAGAGTTCAGAGAAGAGACGAAGATAGAGTTCCTTTGGGGGATTCAGCTCTATGGATCAGAGGCTCTTGAATCGAGAGCTCATAGAGGCGACGAATCTAGAGCTCTATGGGGATTGAGCTCTATGGATCAGAGGCTCCTAAATCCAGAGCTTCGAGAAGAGACAGATTTAGAGCTCCTTAGATATAATAGAGCTTTATGAATCAGAGTCTCCGAACTGAGACAGCTCAACAGGTTAGAATTTCTCGGGCTCGCAGCTCTTAAAGTCCAACTCTTTTTAGAATTTTCGAGCTTTTTTTTAGAGTTTTTCGAGCTTTCCCCAGCTCTAGTGGGGGGGATTTTAGGTCAAGAACTCTATATTTAAGAGCTGCCTGGCTCTATTGCGCCCTGGTGGCTCCAAAGTTTCCAGATTCCAGACATTCCAGGCCTGAGAGTATTTCCTCAATATTTATGAAACCTTCCCTCAACTATTCCAGGCTCCAGAATAAATTGAGTTTTCCCTCAGTCGTGGAGTTAATCAATTTATTTCATATATGTACAATAAAAAATGAAAAAGGAAATATCTATCCCTTCCCCCTCCCTCCCTCCCTCCTCCCGGAGGATATAGAAAAAGGATATATATTTCTATACCATAGATATTTGCCTGAGTTTGGCTTTTTACGTTATTTTGGGACACACACAGTCCAGGGCTGGAGTCACCGTATGGGTTTTCCCTCCCTTCCCTTCCCAGGAGGAGCTGGTGGGTCCTGTGACCTCGTCGTCCCATAACCATAATAGAACGACCTGCACAGACCAGCTTGGATTATCTGGTTCCTTCCTCTCTCTCTCTCCTCCCCCACCCCAACCCCATCCTGCTCCCACCCCAAAATAAGTAGAGAAAGGAACACGAGCCATATACGTACATAAACAGTGTATATATATATATATATATATATATATATATATATATATATATATATATATATATTCCTATGTGTCCACGGGGAAACTGAAACAAGATAAGTTCCCAAGTGCACTTTCGTGTAATAATCACATCATCAGGGGAGACACAAGAGAGAAATATAACGGTCAGTTGATATACATCGAAGAGACAAAGCTAGGACGCCATTTGGTAAACATGCGATGGAGATATGTGTGTGTGTGTGTGTGTGTGTGTGTGTGTGTGTGTGTGTGTGTGTGTGTTTGTGTGTGAGGAAGCTCCCTGGAAAAATGAACACAGAGGCTCCAAGCTTTCGACTGTATGTATTTCAAGCCATTTAAAAGGATATCAAGTCAACATGAACGAGACAATATATATATACCGCACCAGACTTCGCCTCACCTAAGGACAAATACATGAAGCACACAGGGAAGAAGACCTCTTGATGTTGTTGTTATTGTTGTTGTTGTTGTTGTTGTACTGAGAAGAAAGACAGATTCAGCAACAAAGACATTTTGGTTCTACCATAGCGTAAGGAATGTTCACTTCTTACTAGTAGTTTGAAACAATATTAATGTCGTTCTCTAACTTCTCGTGTCTTTCCCAGTTACTACAAACTGCCCCACATTTCAAAAGACACGTTTTTCTCTTTCTCAAAACTTCGTAAATACATTCTCCTTGTCTTTGCTTATCTCCGTTTCATAAATTCTCTGTATACTTCAAGTAAGGCCTGGCCTTGATGTGGCCTTTTGTCCTTGACTGGAGCCTTCAACAGAATATATATATATATATATATATATATATATATATATATATATATATATATATATATATATATATATATATATATTTTTTTTTTTTTTTTTTTTTTGCTTTGTCGCTGTCTCCCGCGTTTGCGAGGTAGCGCAAGGAAACAGACGAAAGAAATGGCCCAACCCACCCCCATACACATGTATATACATACGTCCACACACGCAAATATACATACCTACACAGCTTTCCATGGTTTACCCCAGACGCTTCACATGCCTTGATTCAATCCACTGACAGCACGTCAACCCCGGTATACCACATCGCTCCAATTCACTCTATTCCTTGCCCTCCTTTCACCCTCCTGCATGTTCAGGCCCCGATCACACAAAATCTTTTTCACTCCATCTTTCCACCTCCAATTTGGTCTCCCTCTTCTCCTCGTTCCCTCCACCTCCGACACATATATCCTCTTGGTCAATCTTTCCTCACTCATATATATATATATATATATATATATATATATATATATATATATATATATATATATATATATATATAGTATCCCTGGGGATAGGTGAGAAAGAATACTTCCCACGTATTCCCTGCGTGTCGTAGAAGGCGACTAAAAGGGAAGGTAGCGGGGGGCTGGAAATCCTCCCCTCTCATTTTTTTTTAATTTTCCAAAAGAGGGAACAGAGAAGGGGGCCAGGTGAGGATATTCCCTCAAAGGCCCAGTCCTCTGTTCTTAAAGCTACCTCGTTAATGCGGGAAATGGCGAATAATATGGAAGAAAAAAGAAAGAAAGTGTGTAGAAGAAGAAAGTTAAGAGTAAATGTCAATAAGAGCAAGGTTATTAGGTACAGTAGGGTTGAGGGTCAAGTCAATTGGGAGGTGAGTTTGAATGGTGAGAGGCTGGAGGAAGTGAAGTGTTTTAGATATCTGGGAGTGGATCTGTCAGCGGATGGAACCATGGAAGCGGAAGTGGATCATAGGGTGGGGGAGGGGGCGAAAATTTTGGGAGCCTTGAAAAATGTGTGGAAGTCGAGAACATTATCCCGGAAAGCAAAAATGGGTATGTTTGAAGGAATAGTAGTTCCAACAATGTTGTATGGTTGCGAGGCGTGGGCTATGGATAGAGTTGTGCGTAGGAGGATGGATGTGCTGGAAATGAGATGTTTGAGGACAATGTGTGGTGTGAGGTGGTTTGATCGAGTAAGTAACGTAAGGGTAAGAGAGATGTGTGGAAATAAAAAGAGCGTGGTTGAGAGAGCAGAAGAGGGTGTTTTGAAATGGTTTGGGCACATGGAGAGAATGAGTGAGGAAAGATTGACCAAGAGGATATATGTGTCGGAGGTGGAGGGAACGAGGAGAAGAGGGAGACCAAATTGGAGGTGGAAAGATGGAGTGAAAAGGATTTTGTGTGATCGGGGCCTGAACATGCAGGAGGGTGAAAGGAGGGCAAGGAATAGAGTGAATTGGAGCGATGTGGTATACAGGGGTTGACGTGCTGTCAGTGGATTGAATCAAGGCATGTGAAGCGTCTGGGGTAAACCATGGAAAGCTGTGTAGGTATGTATATTTGCGTGTGTGGACGTGTGTATGTACATGTGTATGGGGGGGGGTTGGGCCATTTCTTTCGTCTGTTTCCTTGCGCTACCTCGCAAACGCGGGAGACAGCGACAAAGTATAAAAAAAAAAAAAAAAAAAAAAAAAAAATATATATATATATATATATATATATATATATATATATATATATATATATATATATATATATATATATATGAAGACACCATACGGAATTGCTTAATAAAGAACAGGTCGTCATCATATATGTAAAATAAGACATCCATTCTGTTCCATGTATGTCCTCTCCTGAGGTGGATGTTGACCAAATGGGTTAATATATCAAGGCGAAGATCCCACAACATAGATATTCTCTAAGGACAGCCTCGCAATCGCAGGCAGTATTCAGACATAGAAGATTATTATTCACATCCAGTGAATTAGGAGAAAAAAAAGAAATTACCATTATGTGTTACTTATAGAATGTCTTAGTGTTAAAGTCTCCCTTATGAGAGTTAGCAACACCATAAGAATAGCTAAAGGAATTTATAGATTAAATAATTTAGTT
>NC_092257.1:5038569-5048569 GCF_036320965.1 Panulirus ornatus
CTTTATATATTACTGGCGTGTATTATTACTGGCGTGTATCATTACTGGCGTGTATTATTACTGGCGTGTATCATTACTGGCGTGTATCATTACTGGCGTGTATTATTACTGGCGTGTATTATTACTGGCGTGTATTATTACTGGCGTGTATTATTACTGGCGTGTATCATTACTGGCGTGTATTATTACTGGCGTGTATTATTACTGGCGTGTATCATTACTGGCGTGTATTATTACTGGCGTGTATTATTACTGGCGTGTATTATTACTGGCGTGTATTATTACTGGCGTGTATTATTACTGGCGTGTATCATTACTGGCGTGTATCATTACTGGCGTGTATTATTACTGGCGTGTATCATTACTGGCGTGTATTATTACTGGCGTGTATTATTACTGGCGTGTATTATTACTGGCGTGTATTATTACTGGCGTGTATTATTACTGGCGTGTATCATTACTGGCGTGTATCATTACTGGCGTGTATCATTACTGGCGTGTATTATTACTGGCGTGTATCATTACTGGCGTGTATTATTACTGGCGTGTATTATTACTGGCGTGTATCATTACTGGCGTGTATTATTACTGGCGTGTATTATTACTGGCGTGTATCATTACTGGCGTGTATCATTACTGGCGTGTATTATTACTGGCGTGTATCATTACTGGCGTGTATCATTACTGGCGTGTATCATTACTGGCGTGTATTATTACTGGCGTGTATCATTACTGGCGTGTATTATTACTGGCGTGTATCATTACTGGCGTGTATCATTACTGGCGTGTATCATTACTGGCGTGTATTATTACTGGCGTGTATCATTACTGGCGTGTATCATTACTGGCGTGTATCATTACTGGCGTGTATCATTACTGGCGTGTATCATTACTGGCGTGTATTATTACTGGCGTGTATCATTACTGGCGTGTATCATTACTGGCGTGTATCATTACTGGCGTGTATCATTACTGGCGTGTATTATTACTGGCGTGTATTGAGAGTAATTCATCCACAAGAAAACAGATTTAAGGTTGTAAAGTAAATTATTCATACACGTCGAATGGATTCCACGTTAGGGCGACATTAGTCTGTACGCTAGGAAAAGAATTCCACTCAAATACGGTAATTAAAGAAGAAAGACGAATCTTACGCTCGGTGAAGCACGTTTGTACGCAAGGAAATGATTTCCATTGTCGGGTAAAATGAGCAATTGCGTAAGAAAACAAGAGTCTTTGTTGACTGATGTAAATATGAACGTTACGTTTCAACGAGGGTAAATATAAACGTTCCTTTACGTTTCAGCGAGGAAGGTAAAATATGAACGTTCCTTTACGTTTCAACGAGGGTAAATATAAACGTTCCTTTACGTTTCAACGAAGAGGATGAATATGAACGTTCCTATACGTTTCAACGAAGAGGGTAAATATGAACGTTCCTTTACCTTTCAACGAAGAGGGTAAATATGAACGTTCCTTTACGTTTCAGCGAGGAGGGCAAATATAAACGTTCCTTTACGTTTCAACGAGGGTAAATATAAACGTTCCTTTACTTTTCAACTAGGAGGATAAATACGAACGTTCCTTTACGTTTCAACGAGAAGGATAGATCTGAACGTTCCTTTACGTTTCAACGAGGAGGATAGATATGAACGTTCCTTTACGTTTCATCGAGGAGGGTAAATTTAAACGTTCCTTTACGTTTCAGCGAAGAGGATGAATATGAACGTTCCTTTAAGGTTTCAACGAAGAGGGTAAATATGAACGTTCCTTTAAGGTTTCAACGAAGAGGGTAAATATGAACGTTCCTTTAAGGTTTATCGAGGAGGAAAATGATTACCTCTCTCTCTCTCTCTCTCTCTCTCTCTCTCTCTCTCTCTCTCTCTCTCTCTCTCTCTCTCTCTCTCTCTCTCTCATAAAATTGGCTGCTTATTTGGACCTGACGATCGCCAGTGTTATTAGATAAAGACACCACCATGTTGTTCTGAAGAACAGGGGGGGGGGGGGGGATCGTGAACAGCTGCCTCAGGTGTTCAAAATAACTCAAAAGAACTGTTCAAAATAACCCAGAGAACATACGTCCCCTCTGAACGTATGATTCTCTTCGCTGTAACACGTTGAAGTCAAAAAGTTAATTCGCGACACAAATTCACAGTTTCACGTATGGCTACTCACAACTGTTTCTGTAGATATATAACCCGTGTTGTTCGTTATGACAATGTATATGGAATACGTAATGTGTGCTGTGATAACATTGTTTTGCTAATGAACGGTAACGTAACATATAGGGGTGTTATGACCGTATTACGTAACGAACGGGACTTTTACGTAATGCCTGCGTTACGTAATGACGGTATGAGAGTTTGATTTCAGCATCTGTGTGGAAGAGAGGTTTTTTTAAGGCTCCTCGATCTGTGGTTGTAACTACGCGTTCACGGCCTTAATGACCTCATCAGCTGATAAGCCCAGACAGGACCTCATCAGCTGATAAGCCCAGACAGCAAGTGACTGCTCGAACAAGGCCATTTAAGACGGCGAAAACAACCAGCGTTTGATATCAGTTCAAGCAACAGTTCCTTCTTCTCCCCCTCCCCCCACCCACTACCACCCTCCCTCCCTCCTCTCCCCACGGCCTCCCTTCCCTCCTCACATCCCCCCCTCCCTCACGGTACACTTTACTCCCCCCTCCCCCAGGTACACTTAACTGCCCCCCTCCCCACTCACGGTACACTTTACTCCCCCCTCCCCCAGGTACACTTAACTCCCCCCTCCCCCCTCACGGTACACTTTACGGGCCCCCTCCCCATCCCCCACACGGTACACTTTACTGCCCCCCTCCCCCCTCACGGTACACTTAACTCCCCCCTCCCCCTGGTACACTTTACTGGCCCTCTCCCCATCCCCTTCACGGTACACTTTACTGCTCCACCCCCCCCCCCC
This sequence comes from Panulirus ornatus, assembly GCF_036320965.1. Taxonomy (NCBI): domain Eukaryota; kingdom Metazoa; phylum Arthropoda; class Malacostraca; order Decapoda; family Palinuridae; genus Panulirus; species Panulirus ornatus. The sequence continues at coordinate 5,041,510 of NC_092257.1, forward strand.
CGCCTCACGGTACACTTTACTGCCCCCCCTCCCCCTCACGGTACACTTTAATGCCTCCCTCCCCCTCACGGTACACTTTACTGCCCCCCTCCCCCCTCCCCCAGGTACACTTTACTGGCCCCCCTCCCCTCCCCCTCACGGCACACTTTACTGCCCCCCCCCTCCCTCAGGTACACTTAACTGGCCCCCCCTCGCCTCACGGTACACTTTACTGCCCCCCCCCCTTCCCCCTCACGGTACACTTTCCAGTTGGCCAAAAAGTGAAGCTCACTTGTCAGAGCTCATACATCAACCTGCTTAAAGTTTTCTCGCTGGCTTATTTCTCTGGCTGGAGTTGTGTGGTCTTTGTTAGTGATGGCGAAGTTGTGTGGTCTTCGTTGGTGATGGTGAAGTTGTGTGGTCTTCGTTGGTGATGGTGAAGTTGTGTGGTCTTCGTTGGTGGTGGTGAAGTCGTGTGGTCTTCGTTGGTGATTGTTGGTGGTCTTCGTTGGTGATGGTGAGGTAGTGTGGTCTTCGTTGGTGATGGTGAAGTTGTGTGGTCTTCGTTGGTGGTGGTGAAGTCGTGTGGTCTTCGTTGGTGATTGTTGGTGGTCTTCGTTGGTGATGGTGAGGTAGTGTGGTCTTCGTTGGCGGTGGTGAAGTCGTGTGGTCTTCGTTGGTGGCGGTGAGGTAGTGTGGTCTTCGTTGGTGGTGGTGAGGTAGTGTGGTCTTTTGTTTGTAGTGAAGGTAGAGTTAAGTGGTCTTTGTTTGTGATAAGGATGGTTCTCCTGGGCTTTGTTACTTATGAAACAAAGTTGGTGTGGTCTTTGTTGTGAGGGTAAATTCATGTGGTCTTCGTTGACAGACCGGCGATGTGGTCTTTATTGTGAGGGGTGACGGGGTGGTCTTTAGTGTGAGGGGTGACGGGGTGGTCTTTAGCGTGAGGACAAGACAGTAACTTTAAACGGGGGGTGTTGTTAGAGGCGAGAATCATACCTCTTTCTTCGGGTGCCTCAGGCATCTTGTACTATCCTTAGAGGACCCGTCTTTATCATGTTCTTTCTGTCGCTTCTTTCGTCTTTCATTTCGTGTCCCGGCACTGATCATCCTTATGCATTCCTGCCTTCACACGTGAACATTCCTCCTCCTCCTCTTCTTCCTCCTCCTCTTCCTCCTCCTCCTCCTCCTCCTCCTCCTCTTCTTCCTCCTCCTCCTCCTCCTCCTCCTCACGACACGGACCACTGGTATTCATCTCCCAATTCGTCTTCCGTGGGATTGTCTGCTTTCCTTCCTTCCGCTCCCGCCCTTGTGAAAACCTGTCTCATCTCAATGGCTTTGTTTTCTTCCGTTTTTTTCATCTCTTGTTCCATTATTTTAGGAAAAGGGGGAAGAGGGGGGATGGGAGGAGGTACCCGTCGTGACGCAATTTTTCTCTTTTGTTTTCGTTCTCAGATCAATGCGCTGGCCATAGCCATCCCTCGGCGTCTATTGTTATTTCGTCTATTGTCTGTCTGTAATTCCTTGTGGCGTACAGTAGGGTCAGTTATATCGGTTCCGATCACCTTATAGGATGTTTCAGCATCGTCAGCCACTGATCCCATATTCAGTAGCCAGTCCTCGTGAGTGTCTTTTCTCTCTTCCCTAACGTGAAGAAGAGAGAAGAGTCAGACTTTCACCAAAGGGCCCCATCAAAAGGCTGTGATTGTCCTTCGCTTCCACGCCATTTTGAGCAACAAATATTAGGGAATATTTAACAGTATTCGGGGTAAGATGAACTTATATCCCTCCTCCTCATACGTCTAAATATATATATATATATATATATATATATATATATATATATATATATATATATATATATATATATATATATATATATATATATATATAAGAGATATATGATGTCCTCTACCATCCCAAAGAGATAAATTGTAGGTTAAACAAGCTGACTTAACAACCAGTTCTCATTGGTGTACACAGAGGGAGGCTATTAAACCCCTCCACAACATCCAGTTAAAAAGCAACGTCGACTTCACGAACAAGTTAAGGCAAGGATCTAATGGTCGTTTAAGATGATTCGGTGGTCAGGTCCTCTCGAGATCAAAATATGGGTCTATGTAGATTTAGGTTCAATTGAGAGGATTAAACAAAGTGTTCTATGTGTCTATCCTTCTACCACATACGATCGACCCTTGTCAACACCCTGTTGTGGTATTCGGTCACATGGTCTTGCTTTGGTCTTGTTTTACACCTGTGCTCCTATGACCTGGGATGTAAACACGCTAGTCTAGCATTTGCCCACACCCTGCTGACCTGGGATCGCATGGGATCTGGCTTTATATATATGTGTATATATATATATATATATATATATATATATATATATATATATATATATATATATATATATATATATATATATATATCCCAAGTCCCGGAAAAGAAAATGTTAAATGAGAACTTTCGAATAGGCTCAGTTACTAATGATTCCTTTGGATATATATATCAGGAAAAAGAAATCTAGAAAGATTTTGAAGATATTATGGTAGATGTTCCCGAGAGAGAGAGAGAGAGAGAGAGAGAGAGAGAGAGAGAGTTCGTCTCTCTCTCTCTCTCTCTCTCTCTCTCTCTCTCTCTCTCGTCGTCACCATAGCTGACGCACCATGTTTTCTGCAGGCCTTCGCAAAAGAGCACGGGAGAGAGAGAGAGAGAGAGAGAGAGAGAGAGAGAGAGAGAGAGAGAGAGAGAGAGAGAGAGAGAGAGAGAGAGAGTGAGTTCTTTGTGGCCGAGGTAAAGACGAGGGACGAGGAGGAGGAGGAGGGGAAAAAGACACAAACACGCTGGTCCTGTTTGTTTACAATCTGGCAGCTGGAGAATGTCCCGGATGTCCTGTGTCTGCTGACGTCATCCTTTTCCTTTCCTCTCCTTTCTCCGTCTTTCTTTCTTTTTTTTCCCCCTTCCCCCTTTCCCCTCCACACCATTCACCCATTCCTGAATGCCCAGGAAGCTATTCCTTCCTTCTTTCTTTCTTCTAATCTCTCTTTTTTCCTCTCTTGCTCTTCTTCTTTCTTTCTTCTAATCTCTCTTTTTTCCTCTCTTGCTCTTCTTTCTTTCTTCTAATCTCTCTTTTTCTCTCTCTTGCTCCTCCCTACTCTTTCCCTCCTTCGTCCCCAGACACTCAATGTTTTGTTGACCAATTCACTTTATCCTGTTCATCCAACGGTGTAGTTCCCCCATAGCCTAGCTACCCTGTCTCCCCCCCCCCCCAAAGCCTAGCTATTCTTTCTCCCTTTCTCCCCCAAGCCTGGCAATCATGTCGTCTCCCCCAGCCTAGCAATTCTATCTCCCCATAGCCTAGCGATTCTATCTCTCCCCCCCCCCCCCACCCCAAGCCTAGGAATTCGATCTCCCAATTCTAGCTATTAATCTCTCTCCCCCAGCCTAGCATTTCTATCTCCCCTAGCCTAGCAATCCTATCTCCCCAGCCTTGCTAACCTTTCTCCCCCAGCTTAGCATTTCTATCTCCCCCAGCCTAGCATTTCTATCTCCTCAGCCTAGCATTTCTATCTCCCCCAGCCTAGCATTTCTATCTCCCCAGCCTAGCATTTCTATCTCCCCCAGCCTAGCAATCCTTTCTACCCCCAGCCTTGCGATCCTTTCTCCCCAAGCCTAGCGATCCTATCTCCCCCAACCTAGCAATCCTAGGTATCTCATAGCTGGGCATAGAGCTATGTAAACCTCATATTGACACCTGATTAGAAGGATGGGTTTGAGAACCTGGCGTACTTGGAGGAGGAGTTTGTTGGAGAGTTTTGGAGGAGGAGTTTGTTGGAGAGTTTGCTGCTGCTGTTGGTGGTGGTGGAGTGAGGGAGAGAATTCCATGGGTTCGAACCCTGGTGCTCGATTGTCTGTTTAAGATATGCTAGAATAGCCTCTAGTCGATTGGTCATTAGGGCTCAAGGCCTATTAATTGCCAGGGTCGTTCAGGGCCATTGAAGTCATTCCATAACCACTAACGGAACAAGCTTGTAAACACCTTAAAGGTGGTTCTAAGACCATATATACATACACACACTCTCGCTGCCCATATGGGCCCTTGAAGAAGACTCTTACATTAATAGGATCCCAGCTTTGATCTGACCCCTGTCATGAAGTGTCAAGTATTTGATCCTATCATTACTTGAGGTGTAAAGTATTTGATCCTATCATTACTTGAGGTGTAAAGTATTTGATCCTATCATTACTTGAGGTGTAAAGTATTTGATCCTGTCATTACTTGAGGTGTAAAGTATTTGATCCTATCATTACTTGAGGTGTCAAGTATTTGATCTTATCATTATACCTGTCATGAGGTATAAAGTATTTGATCCTATCATCATACCTGTCATGAGGTGACAAGTATTTGATCCTATCATTTATAGTCTACTAAATTAACATAACACTTCTGGAGCCTTGGATTGATTCAATGTAAACATAGATTCGTTAAAGCCCATCTATTGTATACACTGCCCCATGTATAAAGAATGGTTAGAATCAAAGTAGTTTCTGTGATTATAGAAGCTATCATGTTTAAAAGTATCTATGAGCTGTGATTATAGAAGCTATCATGTTTAAAAGTATTTACGAGCTGTGATTATAGAAGCTATCATGTTTAAAAGTATCTATGAGATGTGATTATAGAAGCTATAATGTTTAAAAGTATCTATGAGCTGTGATTATAAAAGCTATAATGTTTAAAAGTATTTACGAGCCCAGTGATTTACGTAAATATAACTGAGAAGAAGACTGTCAATTGTAAATATAATTTTTCTTACAGCAAAACTACTTTTTTTTTTCAAAAACTATATAATTCATTTCAAGTCATTTTGATTTACCCTTATATCTCTGCCCCCCCCCCATCACCCCCCTCCTCACCCCATTCGACCTCCCTCATTACGACCCGAGGCGTTACGTCATCATCTCTGTCATTATGGCCGTCATCATGACGAGAGAGAGAGAGAGTTCATCCCGGGGGGGGCGTCATCACGACCCAGCCCTGGGAACTCTCCCAGTGACTCTCACCGCCAGATGTGAGAGCTGGCCGGGAGAGGCACTCACCCATCCCCCCCCTCCCTCTCCCTGTAGGTGTCGCCATGGGGGCCTCTCTCTCTCTCTCTCTCTCTCTCTCTCTCTCTCTCTCTCTCTCTCTCTCTCTCTCTCTCTCTCTCTCTCTGTATCTATCTATCCATCTATCTATCTATCTGCCTACCTATCTATCTATCTATCTATCTATCTATCCATCTATATCTATATCTATCTATGTCTATCTATCTATCTATCTATCTATCCATCTGTCTTTATGTATCTATGTCTATCTATCTATCTATCTGTCTATCTATCTATCCATCTATCTGATTCTCACAAACACTTAATAAAGCTGAAATAACTTTCAAAAGTTTTAAAATGGGGGAACCATTTCGTCTCTGCCTTTCCTTTAAATGCATCTAGATCTCTTCATTGCCCCATTCCACATGTAAATATTCGTGTCAATATTCCGTTCGAAGTTCTTTCAATGAAAATAATAAGATGAAGGACTTGAATGAAACTGGAAGACTAATAGTGTATATATTCTTCATTCTAGTACTGGTAGTTCACATAGTGTATACATTCTTCATTCTGGTGCTGGTTATTCACACAAACACTGCAATCCAACGAAGGTTCTTGTTCATCTTCTTCCTCAACAGAGACATGAGTGAGCCATGTAGCCTCATTGTCAGTGCGAGGATTCGAACGTGGCTGTTGGTCGAGGGGGATCGTACCCCACAGGGTCAAAGGTCAAGTCCCCAGTCGTCAGATGACCCAGAATATGCAGATTTTACACCTCAATAAAGACATGATCGCATTCTAATCTAGCAATAAAGTTCGATAAAATCGAAAATATCTATATTTTTTATGTATTTCAAATATATTCGTATACGAGGAAATGGGATGGCTGAATTGACCATTACCTGCAACGGTGGGTTCGATTCCCTGCAAGCCAGCCAGCCAGCCAGGAGCTAATGTGTCGACGTTATCCCACCAGAAATATTGTGATGGTCGTGGACCCCAGGGGCCGACCCTGGGTACGCCCTGGGGGTGGCCAGGGGGGCCCAGTCGGGGGGGTTGGGCGGTCGTCGAGAGAGAGAGAGAGAGAGAGAGAGAGAGAGAGAGAGAGAGAGAGAGAGAGAGGGAGAGAGAGATCCTGTTACTGCAGGTGACACACCCGTGGTTTCTGTCTCTCTCTCTCTCTCTCTCTCTCTCTCTCTCTCTCTCTCTCTCTCTCTCTCTCTCTCTCATGATGTTACCCTCCCTCCCTGTGACGTCATCCGGCGCGGTATGATCCTCTTGGGGGGGGGTGTTGAACGGGGGGGATGAGGGGGTTGAAGGGGGGGGGGGGAATTGAATAGGGGGGGTTGTTGTTGTTGTCGTTCAACCGTCGTGTCGTGTCGTGTCGTGGTGATGTGCGACAGCGACACGGGCGAGGCACCTCACCTCCTCCGTCGTGTGGTTGGCGCCTCGGGCTGGACGTGAGGGCTTGTGTGTGTGCCTCCTCCTCCCTGCCCAAGCCCTGAGCCTGGTGGATTTCAGGCTGGGAAATGTTAGCAGTGAACCCAACGCTTTCTGAACTGAGAGAGATTCAGGTGGACGGAAGTAGACAGGTCGGTCTAGACCCATCTGTAGCCACGTGAATAGATAAAGGGACGGGTAGATGGGCATAGATAGACAGGTGGATATAGAGGTAGATAGATATGTAGATCATTCTACTGAGAGAAAGAGGAGAGAGGTAAGATGGATAAAGAGAAAATGAGATAGGAAGCAAAAAAGAACATAGAGATTAGGAAATAGATATAGATATATTTAGAAATAGAGAAAGACTTATAGAAATGCAAATATCAAATGAAATAGAAGGATAAATAAGGAAATAGAAGGATATATAAGGAAATAGAAGGATATATAAGGAAATAGAAGGATATATAAGGAAATAAAAGGATATATAAGGAAACGGATGATTTTGTAAATAGAGAGCAATTGAGAAACGTAAATGGGGAATGGCTGCAAAAAG